>NC_133662.1:151873972-152027367 GCF_037893015.1 Macrotis lagotis | reverse complement strand
GTGAGATGCCGGCCCCGCTCGCGCAGGAAAGAAAGAAAAATAAATCAAACAAAATGATATTAAGGATACCTGATGGAAGAGGACAGAGTAAAGGCAGGGACTCATAAAGCTCTCCCCCAGACCACTCCAAATATCTTTAAATAATAACTCTAAAGAGATTCTTAGGTGGCAGAAAGTCAGTGAAAAAACTTTTACATCCCAAGACAACTTGGACGATCATTTTAAGGGTCTGTTGTACCATGAAAAAGGAACACAGAGCAGTATATATCAGCCTGTGCAGATGAGTCCCAGAAATCTAGGCACTGGGTTGACTTTCTCAGAGGCAGAAATGGTGCTTTTCAACCTCTCGGTCCAGAGACTGCCAAGGACAACTTGGAAGGTCAACAGTAAAAGTCTTGTACAGTTCAGTGGAAGTATCAGCAGTGCAGACCAGGCCCCAGCAGAAAAGGAGCAGTACTTCAGAGCCACTGAATTAGCAGCAGTAGCATAAACTGCTCCTGAAGCTCTCTAAGCCCCCAGACCATAAGAGAGTAAGGGGTCTCTACTATTATCGAGACAGGACTCTATTGCTTGTGCTCATAGTCAGATCTTGATATCAGTCCTAGGTTGCAGTTCCAAGAAAAGGAGGAGGAGTAGCACAGTAGCAGTTGCTGCCCCAACTTCTCACAAATCAAGGCAGAAAGGAGTGCTCGTGGTCACCCATTGGTTCTAGCACAGGTTGGGAGAACAGTAAAAACCTCTTATCAGATAGTTGGAATTACTGAAAACTTGTAGATCCTTAGAAGTATCTTTGAAAACAAGTACAAAAAAAAAAACAGTCTGGGGCCAGTGTGCCCTCCACCAAGAGCTAAAATAAAAAATAAACAAAAGAAAAAAAATCTTACCTTAAAAAGTTTCTGTGGTGATAAGTAAGTTTTAAACATACTCTCAGATAAAGATAACAAAGTCAAAACTCCTACATTCAAAGACTCCAAGAAAAATATCAATTGGTTTCAGGTCATAGAAAAGCTAAGAAAGCATTTTGAAAAATCAATTAAGGAATATAGAGGAAATATTGGAAAGATAAATGAGAGTGATGTAGGAAAATCATGAAAACCAAGTCAGTAGCTTGGTGAAAGAGATGCAAAAATGCTGAAGAAAATAACATCTTAAAAGCTAGACTGGGCCCAATGGAAAAAGATATTTAAAAAGCCAAAGAGGAGAAGAATGCCTTAAAAAGCAGAATTGAAATGAATGAAAAGAAGATACAAAAGCACATTAAAGAAAATAATTCCTTAAAATATACAAAAAGGGAAGCTGATGCCTTTGAGAAATCAAGAAACAAATAAAATTAAATGAATGAAAAGCTAGCAACAATGTGAAATATATTATTAGAAATACAATTGACCTAAAAAAAGATTCAGGAGAGATAACTTAAAAGTTATTTGACTAATTGAAAATCATGATTGAAAAAAGAGAGTAGAAATAATTTTTCAAGAAATTATCAGCAAAAACTACCCTGTTATTCCAAAAAGAGATGCCAAAATAATGATGTTCATCCTTCATTCGTGACAAAGACCATGACATCAGAAAGGTGATACCATGAGAAGTCCATGAATTGGATTTCAGTGAGAAGGGGCTATGCTGTTTCCAGTATCACTTTCTGCTCTAGAACCACCCAAGTCCAATGCCCAGAGATGAATCAGGATGACTGGAGATAGCCCTGGATGCAAAAGAATCAGGGTTAAGTGACTTGTGCAAGGTCACACAGTTAGGAAGTTTGTGAGGCTGGATTTGAACTCCTATTCTCCTGACTCCAAGGCCAGTGCTCTATCTACTGTTACACCAAGCTGTCCCTTCAATGGTAAAATGGGAATTGAAAGAATCATCCAGTTATCTCTTGAAAGAGATTAAAAAATGAAAACTTCCAGAAATTTTACAGCCAAATTGCAGAGCTCCCAAGTCAAGGAGAAAATATTGCAAGCAGCCAGGAAGAAACAATTCAATTATTGTAGAGTCACAGTCAGGATAACAAAGATAGTAGCTTCTACATTAAGGGTCATAGTGCTTGGAACATGATATTCCAGAAGGCAAAAAAGCTTAGATTAGAACCAAGAATCAACAACCTAGTAAAAGTGAACATATTTTATTCAGGAGAAAGGATGGACAGTTAATGAAATAGGGGACTTTCAACATTTTCTGATGAAATGACTAGAGCTGAACAGAATATTTGATCTTCAAATATGGGTTTTTAATAAAGCATAGAAAGATTAACAGGAAAGGCAAGTCATTAGGGACTGGATGTTGAACAGTTTTGTATTCCAGCATGGGAAGATTATATTGTTTTCTTCAACAATTTTTTTTGTATCTCCTTGACTCTGCTGACTTGGTTTTCATGTTTTTCCTTCATCACTCTCATTTCTCTTCCCAATTTTTCCTCTATCTCTCTTACTTACTTTTCAAAATCTTTTTTGAACTCTGCTATAGCTTGAGTCCAACCCCTATTTTTCTTGGAGCATGGACTTTGTCATCTGCTGGGTTTGTGCTTTGATCCTCCATGGGAACAAAGTAATTGTCTATGGTCAGTTTCCTTTTTTCTGGTTATTCATTTCCCCAGCCTAAGATATGGTTTTGGGGTGCTTCCCAAGCTTTTGAGTTGATATTGGGACACCCCCACAGGACTTCAGTTACTTCAAGATCTGATGAGAGGCTCTGACTGCACTCCTGGCCTGTGTTTTGGTCTAAGGATTACTTAAGGTCCCTCCCTCTGTCCTAGAGATGTCAGGAAGGGACCTGCTCTTTGCACTGTGGGGGCCTCTGATGTGACCAGGGTCTGAATATGGACAAAGCATTAGAGTCTTGTCCCAGGGACAGAGGAGAGACCTCCCAGCCTCCCCCCACACCTTACCTTCCATAGGTTGAGTGATTTTGGAGTAGCTGTCAAGTGGCTTCCTGCTGGGCACCTCTGTGGACCTGCTTCCAATTCCTTGGATCTGGGCTGTGCTGAGGGCCATGCTGGCCAGGGTTTCAAGCTCACTCTGGCAGACGTTTCCCTGCTGATCTTCCAAGCTGTGCTTGTTGTTCCCTGAGTTGAGAGGTCAGGAAACTGATTGTGCTGCCATGAGCTGGTCCTCCCAGGGACCCAGGTGCCCTGTTCCCAGAAGCCTGGAACTCCTTAGCTCTCTTGCCCAGTGATCCTGGCTGCACAGTTGCCCCCTCTAATCCTGGGGAACAGAGCCTTCCCACGATGTTCCAGGTTACCTTGGCCTGGATAATTGCCTCACTGGATCTTTCTGTGGGTTCTGTATGTCAAAAAATTTAGTTAGAGTCAAAATTTTAAAGTTTTTGCAATATTTTGGAAAAAAGAGCTCCTGGGAAATCCTGTCCTCATACTGCCATCTTGGCTCTGCCCCTTTGGAAAGATTATACTGATAACTCATGTGAATTTTCTCATTTATCAGGACAGTTGGGAGCATATATATAGACTGGACACAGTTGGGAGTTGAATACGAAGGGATAATATATTAAAAAAGATTGAATTAGGTGGTAAGTGAGGAACTTAATGGATGAAAGGAAAATGGGAGGTAGAATGGGTTAAGATATTTTGCATAAAAGGAACAAGAAACTATTTTACAGCAGAGTGGATGATTGGAAGAGAAGGGAAAATAAGAGAATCCTATTTTCATCAGAATTGGCTCAGAGAGAGTTACTCAACTGGGTATAAAATTCTATCTCACCCTACAAGAAAGTCAGAGAGGAAGGAGGTGGGAGAAAAGAGAAGTTGATAAGTCAGATTATGTGAGATGGTAGTCAGAAGCAAAACACTTTTGAGATGGAAAATGGGAAAGGGGAGAGAGAATAGAATAAATAGACCTTGGGAGAATTAGAAGGAAATACAGTTATCAATAGTAACTATGTAAAAAAAATGAAACAATTTCTTGGTTAAAAACTTCATATCTCAAACACAGAGAACTGAATCAAGTTTAAGAAAATATGAGCCATTTCCCAATTGATAAATGATCAAAGGATATGAAGAGTTTTAACTCCAATAATCAAAGTTCAACCAAAATGTAGAGAGATGCAGGATTCTTAGTTCAGTCATAAGACAGGTGAAATTCAGTTTTGTTTTCACATTAACTATCCAAAGCAGTTTTGTGTTGCTCTGGATGATATTTATAGATTGAAGACATAAGCATTTCAACTACTCTATATTAATAAAACCACATTTATTAATGATAAGAACATGGTTATAGATAGATGAGCTGAACATTTCTATAGTGTACTTAACATACCATGACAAACAATGCTCAGGAGGGAGTTAATTACTCTCTAGTCATACTTTTAACTGAAGAAGAGGGTTTCATTGTCATTTGATTCCTATAATGCAGGATTCTATCAAAATTAATCTGTTCTGGGAGAGGAGTCACTGAAGTTGGTCATTTGGTTTCTTTCTCAAGGACAAAAATTCTAGACCTTCTCTTCTAGTTGTCTCTCTTCTTGAATCTCATGACAAACCATTCTAGCTGCACAATATTTATTTCACATGACCAGGTAGAAACAGTATCTTCAATATTTAGTGATCTGGAGTGTGCAGTTAGGAATTATTTACTATCATTATGGTGCTCTGCTAGCACTACCATAACAAACTCTTTGAGGTTAATTGACTTATTTTAGTAGCACTTTTCCAGGATTGATCATGGAAATACTAAGTGAGATTACTCAGGGAGAACTAACCCTGTTCATTGTTATTTTATTAAATGCTTACTTCATGCACTTTTCCTACCTTTTAATCATGCAATTAAGCATTATTCATTCTAAAATCATATTATTTTTATTTTTAATTATCAGTTTGGAGCAGTATGCAGAAAATTGTTTGATCATCTAATTATGAGACCAATCAACCATTCTTCATTTGTTTCCCCAGAGTCTACTCATTTTTGATCATGGACAATTAATTTCCTAAGTACTCAAATATTGTTGTTTCCAGAAATAATTGTATTTAAACATAACGAACCAGATTGTGTGGCTTAGAGGGCATGCATTGCTCCAATGGTAGGGAAAAATCATTGATAAGAAAAATCATCTGAATGTGGAAAAATGTACTTGGAATACCAGGCACCTCAGAATGAGTAGGGAAATGCTAAATTGTCAACCTAACTTCTCTTCTAAATGGCAATGTCTATCAGTTTGCCTACAAAATATATAGTAGTGTTTTGGACTTCATTCCAGCATCACTAGATTTATTGCTTCGGACATTTGCATGCCACATTGAGGCATGATTCCACATTTACATCTCACAATGCAGCATCATTGAAACCAGACTACGGAAATATTTTAGTTTATATGAAATCAGAGAAATTCCTTTCACTTGGATTTTCAAATGTGTTCATCAAAGAGTTCCAATTCTATTTGAATTGGGTTGTTGATGAGACTAGACACAACATTCCAGTTTTTCCAAAGGAATTCTTGGGGGGGGGAACCAAGAATAAAATCATCTGACATGTCACCCTCTCATCTAGAACCACTAAGCTGTTAAGAAAAAAAATATTTGAGCAAAACTCTAAAAGGATTAAAAAGTTTTGAGATTCATGAATATTTGAAATTAATATCCATTAATCATTATATGTTATCTAATACAGGGTATGAGTACTGGGTGTCTCAAAAGTTGTAAAGCATTTAAAAACTATTAAAAGCTAAAACTGCACAATGATTTTTGAGTCACCTGAAAAATCTCAAATTCTCTCTCTCTCTCTCTCTCTCTCACACACACACACACACACACACACACACACAAACAGACACACAAACACAAACATCTCTATACAATGTTGTCTTGATTGGAAATGATGTTGACTAAAAAAGATTTTCCTGAATACTTCTCTGAATACAAAATTATATTATCTGTAATTTACAATGAATTCTCCATTTCCTTGCTATTTCCCTCCATCCTCCAATTTCCTAGCAGTTCATGAATCTTGTGTTTCAGGATCTGTATGCAAGGAAGAACTTTTCACTCTTGTTGATTTGCTTATTTTCTCCTGGAATCATTTTTCAGCCTAAACAAGTAACTTGACTTCTGGTCAAGATGGCATTATGGTAGGTGCTCTCTCTTTCCTATCAGAAATAACGGGAGAGAAAACTCTTAACAGAAATTCAATCAACAAAACCCAGAAAGAGAAGCTAGGAGAAGAACACCTACCAATAAGGTCCGTGTCAGGAAATCGTGGGTGAACCAGGTTTTGAGAGCAGAGGATCAGCACAGGGATGGCAGCTGGGGAAGCCAGAGAGACAGCCTCAGCCATAGAGACTTTGGTGAGTGGTGGGTGCGAGAATCAACTTGAACTTCAGAGTCTTTGGCAGGGAGGAGAGGAACTACAGGAGGGTGAGTTCAATCACTGAGTATCAGAGTACACCTGGAGGACAACCTGCTGGGCCTGGAACCTGAGCTTCTTACTTTAAGGAGAGCCCTTTGCCCAGAACAAACAATAAGCAACCCCCACCACCACCACCACCTCCTCAGGGCAACATTGTTTACTCAAGGAAAGAGATTTACTCCCTCCCCCAGGGCCCAGTCAAATATTCAAGGTCAACTCAGACCCTGCTGCTGAGGACCTCATTCCAAAGAAAGAAACCAGCACCCGCACTGCCTGGCCCATGAAATTAATAAGCCAAGTGAACAAAGCCTCTAGGATCATCAAAAGCAAATCTCTGAAAACCAGCTCTTCCCCCCTCCCCAAAAAAAGATGAAAAAAAGATCATACAAAAGGGGTGCCAGTGAAGAAATATTTGGATAATGACAATAAGGAAACAATATACCAAAACCTATGGGTTACACTCAAGGCAGGTTTCACGGGCTATATTATATGTTTAATGTTTCACGGGCTATATTATATATTTAAATGTTTACATGAATAAATTAGAGAAAGAAGAAATCAATAAACTAAATATGCAACTAGAAAATTAGAGAAAGAACCAATTAAAATCCCCCAATTTAATACCACATTAGAAATTCTAAAAATTAAAGGAGAAATTAATAAAAGCAAAAGCAAGAAAAATATATTAATAAAACCAAGAGATGCTTTTATGAAAAAAACAATAAAATTGATAAACCTCTGGTCAATTTGATTATAAAAAGTAAAGAAAACCAAATTGCTAGTATTATAAATGAAAAAGATGAACTCACCTCCAATGAGGAAGAAATTAAAGTAATAATTCAGAATTGTTTTGCCCAACTTTACGCCAATAAATTTGACAATCTAAGTGAAATGGATGAATATTTACAAAAATATAAGTTGCCCAGGTTAAATGAAGAGGAGATTAAAACCCTAAATAACCCTGTCTCAGAAAAAGAAACTCAGTAAGCCATTATTGTACTCCCTAAGAAAAATCTCCAGGGTCAGATGGATTCACAAGTGAATTTTATCAAATATTTAAGGAACAATTATTTCCAATTTTTGTATAAACTCTTGGGAAAAATAGGCGAAGATGGAACTCTGCCTAACTCTTCCTATGACACCAATAAGGTGCTGATAGCTAAACCAGGAGTTAAAATAAAGAAAATCATAGACCTATCTCCCTGATGAATATAGATGCCAAAATCTGAAATAAAATCTTAGCAATATGATTACAAATCATCACTAGGATAATACATTAAAATCAAGCAGGATTTATGCCAGGAATGTAGGGTTGATTCAATATTAGGAAAACTGCTAGTATAATTAATTATATCAATACCATACCTATCAGAAATCATATGATCATATCATTAGATGCTGAAAAAACTTTAGACAAAATACAGCACCCATTCCTAATAAAAACACTAGATAGTGTAGGTATAAATGGTTTGTTCCTTAAAATAATAAGCAGTACTTATCTGAAATGATCAACAAGCATTATATGCTTGATAGGATATCTTGAGGCATTCCCAGTAAGATCAGGGGTGAAACAAGGGTGCCCATTATCACCACTATATTCAATATCGTATTAGAAATGTTAACCTCAGAAATATGAGAAGAAAAAGAAATTGAAGAAATTAGAATAGGGAAAGATGAGACAAAACTCTCACTCTTTGCAGATGACATGATGGCTTACCTAGAGAATTCCAAAGAGTCATCTAAAAACGTACTAGAAATAATTAGCTACTCTAACAAAGTAGCTGGATATACAAATAAACCCTCATTAATCCTCAACATTTCTATATAGGACAAATTCAGCACAGGATATAAAATAAAGCCACATAAATCATCAACATTTCTATATATGAACAACAAAGCCCAAGAACAAGAGTTAGAAAGAGAAATTCCATTTAAAATAGCTATAGATCAAATTAAATACTTGGGAATCAACCTCCCATGACAAACCTAGAAATTATGTGAACACAAATACAAAACTTTCCTCACAATAAATTATCTTAGTTCTAAAGAACTAGAAAAATGTCAAATGCTTATAATTAGGTTGCACTAATATGATAAAAATGACATTTCTATCCAAATTAAATTACTTATTCAGTGCTATGCTAATCAAGCTACCAAATAAATATTTTACCAAGCTACAAAAAATACTAACAAAATTCATCTGGAGTAACAAAAGGGCAAGAATATCAAGGGAACTGATGAAAAAAATGTAAAGGAAGGTGGCCTAGCTCTACCAGATCTAAATATAATATAAAACAGCAGTCATCTAAAGTCCCTGGTACTGGTTAAGAAATAGATTAATGGATCAGTGGATTAGGATAGGTCCAAAAGAAAACATTAAATGACTACAGCAGTCTACTATTTGACAAACCTAAAGACATCAGCCTCTACGATAAGAACTCACTATTTGATAAAAATTGTTGGTAAAACTGGAAAATAACATGGCAAAAACTAATCATAGATCCACATTTCACACCCTATACCAAAATAAGGTCAAAATGAGTGCAGGATTTAGTCATAAAAAGCGATACCATAGATAAATTAATAAACCAAAAAAATATTCTATCTGATCTATGGAAAAGGGATACATTTATGAACAAACAAGAATCAGAGCCCATTATAAACTGCAAAATGAATGATTTTTACTATATGACATTTAAAAATTTTGCACTAATAAAATCAATGCTTTCAAAATTAGAAGAAAAGTGGTAAACTAGGAAATAACCTTCACAAACAGAAGATCTGATAAAGGTTTTGTTTCTAAACTATAGAGAGAATTGCAGCAAATTTATAAGGTCACAAGTCATCCCCCAATTGATAAATGGTCGAAGGATATGAACAGACAGTTTTCAAATAAAGAAATTAATGCTATATATAATCACGATTGATTAGATAAATGCAAATTAAAACTACAGTGAGGTATCATCTCACACCAATTAGATTAGCCAAGATGAGAAAAAAGGGAAGACAATCGATATTGGAGAGTTTGTGGAAGGATTGCAACCTTTATACATTGTTGCTAGATTTGTGAATGGATCCAAACTTTCTGGAAAACAATATGGAATTATGCCCAGAGAGCAATAAAACTGTTCATCCCCTTTGACCCAGCAATTCCAATTCTAGGAATATATCCAGAAAAAATTGTAAAAAGTAGAAAAAAGCCCGACACGTTTCAAAATATTCATAGCAGCCCTTTTTGTAGTGGCAAAAAATTGGAAATTGAGGGGATGCTCCTCAATTGGGCAATGGCTAAACTTGTTATGGTACATGAATGCAATGGAAAATTTTTGTTCTGTAAGAACCAGTAAGTGATCTGACTAGAGAAGTATCAACTGACTTATGACATCTGATGCTGAGAGTAGGGAGTAGAGCCAAGAGAACAATTTACACATCAACATTATGAGATGAGCAACCTTGATGAAAACAAGTCCTCTGGTAGTTTAGAGAGCTAGGACAACCATATTTGACAGACTATGGACTATATTATCCCCAATCAGAGGAAGAAAAACAAAACAAAATACAAAAATAAAAGGCACCTCTAACCAAATGTGAACACTTTATAAAAATTATCCATATGTCTCTTTCCCTTAATCCTAATTCCTCATGCAAAAAACTACTGATTTGTAAATATGTTTTACAAAATATGTATTTAAAATGCTCACCTGACTGTTCCCAACTGAGGGTAGTTGAGTGGGAAGCAAAGGTGGAGGAAAACTTTGTAACTTGGAAATATACATGTATAAATGGATGAAAATAAATTTAAAAAATGACTCTAACTATATTTTCAAATTCATTTGCCTAGTGAGGCAATTATCCAGCCCAAGATGACCTGGAAAATTGTGGGAAGGCTCTGTCCCACAGAGTTAGAGGGGGCACCTCACTAGAGTGAAGGAGCTCCAGCCTTCCAGGAGCAGCCTACAGGGCACCTGAGAGCATGAGTTCCTACCAACAGAAGCCATTTCCAGACTTCCCAAACCAGGGAACACCAAGAAAAACTTGGAATATCAGTTGGACACTCTGTCAGAGTGAGTGTGGAATGCAGACCACCATGGCCTTCAGTGTAGCTGTGGCCCTCAGCATAGCCCAGTTACTAGGAAATGGAAACAGGCCTGTGGAGTCACCCATCAGGGAGCCACTAGGCAGCAGCTCCCAGAAAGCTCAGCCAACAGAAGATAAGGGGGTGGGGGAAGAATGTTGAGGTCTCTCATCTGTCCCTGGGACAGGACTCTGTTGCTTTATTCAGACCCTGGTTAAAGTCTGAGCAGCCCCTCCACACCCCACCCCATGCCCCAATGCCATAAGCAAAGACTCTCCTCACAGGTCCAGGGCAGAGTAATGTGCTTGAGGTCCTCCACAGACCAGAACAAAGGCTAGGAGAGCAGTCAGAACCTCTCATAAAACCTTGAAGGAACTGAGATACTTGCAGAGTTATCTCAAATGTTTGGGAAGCACCTCAATACTAGGCCACAGGCTGGGGAAAAGAGTAAACAGAAAAAAAGGAACTTGACCAAAGACAATTACTTTGGTACAGTGGAGGATCAAAACCCATGATCAGAAGATAACAAAGTCCAACCCCCTGTATCCAAAGTCTCCATGAAAAATGGGAACTGTGCTCAGATCTGGGAGAGCTCAAAAAAGATTTTGAAAAACAAATGAGGGAGTGGAGAAATAATTGGTAAGAGAAAAAAGAGAGAGAGAGAAGCAGGAAAACCTGAAAACCACATCAGCAGCTTAGTCAAGGAGATATAAAAATGCCAAAGAAAATAACATAGTAAAAACCAATTTAGGTCAAATGTAAAAAGCAGTCCAAAAAATTAATGAGAAGATGAATCCATAAAAAAGCAGAATTAGCCAGATGAAAAAGGAGATAAGAAAGCTCTCTGATGAAAACAATTCCTTGAAATGTAGAATGGAGCTAAAGGAAGCTGATGTGTATATGAGGAATAGAGAAACTATAAAATAATACCAAAAGATTGAAAAACTAGAAAATGTGAAATATTTCAAAATGGACTTGGAGAACAGATCCAGGAGAGACAATTTAAAAATTTTATTTCTCTTAAGTTTTAAATAATTTTTCCTTTCTTAATAATAGTCTTTAATTGCATATTCTTCCCCAAGACATGAAACTTTAGTAAAACTCTTGAGTTTTCCATTTCTTTCCCATAAGCCATTCTACTCAAACATAATGAGATTTTGGTGCTGAACTCCTCTGTAGTTTATTTAGCCACACACATTCTATTTTGAGTTCATTGTGTTATAAAAAAAGGTAAAATCACAAAAATTAAACTTAGAATATTTCTCTTATTCAGCTTTTCTATCTTCAACTGTCAACACCTTACACATTCATTGCCCTATCTGTCAAAGTTGACATAAGTATCCAAAAGGATGGGAGAAGTGGATCCAGTCAAATCTGGATAAATGTCTTCATAATCATTTTTAGGAATGTCAGCTGCTCAGAACTCTTCATATTTCAGGCTTATACATGACAGCAATTCCACTTACACTGACGCTGCATTCCAAATTGATATCTGTGAATGATTTGGATTCTGGGGCTATAAGAATGCCTAAGGCAAGTCAAATTTTGAAGTTTGATACCAGTAAACAATACGATCTTTCCTTTTGTTAATGTGGATGAGATGGAGTAAAATGAGGTGTATATAAACTCAAATGACAGCTACCAAATGAGATTATTTCATTTAATCTTTTACAGATTGATTCTGTCTGTTAGTTTAAATTGGATGTCTTAACCACTCTTTCATTTAGAAGAGAAAAATGAATAAAAATTTTCATTGCTCTGTTGTAAAAAGATGATGCTATTGACTCCCCTGAAGTTAAGGCATGGATTTGAGATTACTCATCTGGTTTGATTTGCCCAATAATACCCATTAACAATAGTGTTCAACTGTGAAAGTTATTTGGTGTTTGAGGAGTAATTGGAGATCATAAATCATAAAGTAATTCTTTCTGTGAAATGTCAATAGTCATAAAGTATATAAAATTAACCAATATCCTAGATTTCCTAAATTTCTAAACAATTTGAAGGTTAAAGGTTTAGGGCAATTGTCTTCTTAAAAGACTAAGACTGGTTCAAAAGGAAAATATTTAACTAATTCCTACTGAGAATTTGTGCAGTAAAGAAATGAATGACTTTTTAAAAAATTTAGGAATGGAGAAGAATGAATTCAAGTGTTTAATGGAAAAGAAAAATTGCAAAAATAGCAAAGTACATAAACCAAAACAAAGTCTTCTGAGGATAGGGCCAATATAAATGGTTCTCTTTGGGAATTTAGTTTTAAATTTGCAAGTTATAATTTAACAAGTGATTTCATGAAATTACTCACATATACATATTTTTTTGTAAAACATGTAGTATAGAAATATTCTTAGGATTTGTTTTTCCAAGTGAAAATATTAGGATTTTCTACTTTCTCTTTGCTCAGTCAATAGTTGGATGTTATACGATGATTACTTGACAGACATTCAAACAAATGTGAACCACTACATTGATCTATGTCTCTCCAGAGAATTCTGCTTTGCAAAGAAAGCATTGCTCCTCAGTAACAAGGTCAGAGTGAGCTTATCTCAAATACTTTCAAAAGAAACTTTTACATGAAGATGAAAAAAAGAAGACAAAAGCATATTAGTAGACACACAGGGTTTTCCCAACATAGGACCACATGTGCATTCTTGAATATTATCACTCCAGTGAAAATAGTTAGATATTGTTGTTTGCAAACTATTTATATTAAAAGTTTCAAATGGGAAAGGATAAAAAGAAACAAATAATACAGAGCAATGCATTTTCAAAAATACATTTATACTGAGTCAAAGGATATCCTTTGAGTATACTTTGAGTATATCTGAGTGTATATTTATATGTTCATATTTATTTGTGTCTGTAGATATCTATATACATAAAGGCATGTGTGTGTATGAATATGTACATGTTTAAAACTGTGGACGGAGGAACATTGATGATAGGAAGACGTGTAAGTTAAGAAATCAAGTATAATCAAATATAGTATAAGGAAGAAATCAAGAGGGAACAATCAAACATTGCAGGTATAGAAGAAAGGAAAAAATAATACTAATTGTTAATGTTAACTAATATTTATATAGCACTATAAGTCAGATATTATATGTTAAGTGATTTACCATTATTATAACATTTGATCCTTAGAAGGTAGGTGCTATTATTATTTATTTTACAGACAAAAAAATCTGAAACAGAAGTTAAATTGCTTGTCCAAAATCAAATAGTTTTTATTTGCCTGAGAACAGATTTGAATTTAGATTTTCCTGATTCCAGGTCTGGCACTTTACCCACTATGTCACCATCTACTCCTAAAGAAAGAAAAGAAAGAAAGAACAATGGAATAAGTCTTTATTATTCACTTACCTTTGTTCCCAGGACTGTGAAAATGTTGTTACAAAGAATAAATACAAGAATGTTGTACAAATACAAATAATTTTAAAAATATAAGAATAAAGGAAGTCTTAATACTAAAAGATGTTATAATTCAAAATGACACAGAACGTAGATGAAAATCAAAGAGATGGGAGGGAGAAAGAGATAACTCAAGGACTATGATTTTGAAGTTTAGAAAATCAGAAGTAGGACAGGCAGCAAATAAAAGCAACACTCCTAAAGACTGTATTAATTGGGAGGCATCTAGGTGGTGTAGGTCCTGATTCAGATCCTGGAGTCAGGAGGACCTGAATTCAAATCCAGCCTCAGTCAAGTAATAATTACCTACCTGTGTGACCTTGGGCAAGTCACTTAACCCTATTGCCTTGCAAAACAAACAAATAAATAAAACAACAACAACAACAACAGCAACAAGATTATATTAATTGGCATATCCAAATCTCACTTTGTAGAATAATCTCTTTTTTCATAGAAGTGTTGTTCAATTGGACCCTCTCCCACAACTGAATCAATTACCTTGTTTTAATGCCATATAACAACTCATATATTCTGTAGTGCTTTCCTTGATAAACTTTAGGAGTTATTTTCCTTTCATTATTTACTTTTGAATTGACCAGGTTAAATTCCACATTCCCATCTAATAGCCTCATTCTCTCTCTTGCCTTTAATCCACTCTCCAATTCCTAAATTTCACCCCAGAAAGAAAATATTGATTCACCCGCAGCCATGGTATTTAGAACTTCAAGCCATAATGTTTGGGCCTATTCTTACACTATTCCATCTTTTAGTTAAGTTCTGCCTTCACCATTAATACCTTATATATTTCTGGAAAGAAGTCACAAAAAAATAACCTTTTATTATCTTGCTTTTTGGTCACATGATTCATAATTTGTCTTTTTTACATTTATGAAATGTCCATGTTCCATACACTATTTCTCCCCTATTCTATTCAATGTTGTACTTCCTTCCATAATTCTTCATCTAGTTAGTCAGTAACTGTTTTGGGGAGAAGCTGATAACTATGTAAAACATTCCAGGTTGTTTCATAACTTAGTATTTTTGATAAATATCTGAAAGGAAAATAAAGAATCATCTGCCATGGAATCAGGGGGAAGAGCGCAACTATTGGATATTCAAATAGGTTTGTTGTTCACATCATGTATAAAGTAAGCTTTTTTCACTATGATATTCCCTATTTAATTTAAGTAACACATTAGGAAGAATACACACACACACACACAGACACACACACACACACACACACACACACACACACACACACACACACACACATAAAATACTTAAAGGGCATAGGACCCAACCTATGATTTACAGTAATAGGGATTTCTGGATGAGGAAATTCCTTCTATTAATTTAGGCTGTCATTTTCTTTTTAAAGCATAGTGTGAGTTAGAGTTGCCTAGAGTGATGAAAGGTTAAGTGACTTACCCCATGGTAACAGAGTCACTATGCTAAGTCTGGTTACCATGCCACCTTTCAAATGGAAATAGGAATAAAATCAGACTAGAATTCAAATTAGAAAAAGACCAGCAAAAATAGGAGCCATATGTCAGGTCTGCTAAAAGTTGTTTCTAGAGAAATCGACTAAGGCAGAAAGTCTTAGGCAAGTACCAGAAACCTAAATGAGCAGATAAATTCTGAATTCATTAGGTCACAGAGTAGAAATAATGCTTTTTGAAAGTGAGAGCTATTTGGTTCATATTCTTTCACCTCTTATTTTTTGAAGGTTTAGTTTTGGTCTTAGGTGTTTATATAAAATGTTTGCATACATATACATACATATATATGTATATACATATATATGAAATATCCTTATCCATCTTCTTGCTTATTTATATTCCTGCCTTTTAGTCCACTACCTATCATATAGAAATCACCTAAGTTTATTTATTTCTTTCCTTATCAAAAATAAATGATAAAGATTTTTACCCCATTAAGTGATTTACCAACTTTTCCAAGGTATGTTGGTTTTCTAACACAAAAAACCAAAAACAAATAAGCAACCTTTTCAATTTAAATTAACTAAAATTTTGTCTATCTTTGTAATACATATATGTAGACCTACTTGCATATATGTTATATAATGTACCTATATGTATATATAATTTGTAAATGCATATATATTACATGTGATATATATATATATATACTTAAAGTCTTTCGTGTTTTCCTTGATCTTTTATTTAATAATTTAAGAAACTGAATTGTACAAAATGTGTGATTTATTTTCTATTTCATTTTACATTGCAGCTTTTGAACAGATTTTTAAAATACATTTTAAGAAACTTACTCAAATATCAACTGTCTTTGACCCAAAGATCATTCTTCCTGTCATATATGCCAAGGAAGTTAAAGATAAAAGATAAGATCCCATATACATCAGTACATTTATAGGAACATTTTTTATAATAACAAAGTCATGGAAACATACCAAAATTATTTAAAAAATGGTTAAATAAATTTTGACAAATGAATGTAAAGGACTATTACATTACTATATGAAATGATGTCTATACAGAACATAGAAAAGCAAGGAAAGATATAAGAACTGATTCAATGTTAAGTAAGCAAAACTAGATAATCATTATGCCCAATGACTAAAACAGCATAAACGCACAAAGATAAGTTCTTCTTCCAAGATAATATCTTTGTGCAATTTTCCGATCTGTGGGTTTGAAGATGTTCACAACTCTTCTCTTTCCTCCTGTAGTAGGAATGATATTCTAACTCCTCCCCTCATAACCAGTCTAGTTTTTCCTTGAAAAGTATTGATACTCCATTCAATGCTTATTTTCCCCACAGGACACATATCTCAGATAATAAGACTGTTGGCATAATTTAATCATTGCCTGATAACAAAATAAATTTAAGTAACTCCATCTGTTGGTTGGGAACAAGAGGCCCACATTGGACAGTTCAGGAAAGAGAATTTGACACAGCTGAATCAACTTAAGGTGTTTTTAATGCTCATCCTTGTTGAAAATTCTTCTAAGACTAAGTGAATATTTCATTTTTATTTTGTTTTTTTGTAAGGCAATGGGGTTAAATGACTTGCCCAAGGTCACATAGCTAGGTATTTATTAACTGTCTGAAAATGGATTTGAACTCAGGTCCTCTGATTCCAAGGCCGGTGCACTATCCACTGCACTCTCTAGAAACCCCTAAGTGAATACTTTACCTATTGAATATTTTCAAGTATCCCATTTTTTCACTGAATATCAATCTTAAATGATTAGAGGACTACTCTGAGTCACTTCTAGCTTAGGATAATAAATTTATATGCTTATATGTATATATTTATATTTATATATTTATTGATTTTAAATTACTGGCTATATTTCTTCTTAATCATGAGGTTCTTATTAGTTTAAATTCAGTTAGCCTTTCGCTGAGCATTTAAGTGATTACTATGTTTCAGGTACCATGGGTACAAAGGCGAAGTCATGGATTCAGCCCTCAAGGAGCTCATTCTAATGAAGACTATAACTTGTCAATAAATAAGTGCATATAAAATAAATATAAATAAATATAAGAAGTGAAAAGAGCTTACAAATTAGCTGGCTTCCCAAGCTTCCCACATTCTCTTAGTTTCTAACTTAAATCACCTTTCTTTTTAGTAATACATAATCGCAGAATACTAGTTTTAGGTTTTTGTTTTATTTTATTTCCTTTGACTTAAAGTGGTTCATCTTTAATGAAATGAAATAAAGAAATTTTGGTCAAAAGATTTATGAGAATAGCAGGGAGAGATAAAAAAAATTCTTGAATAAGCAATGCAAAGAAATAGAAGAAAGCAATAGAATGGGGAAAAACAAGCAATCTCTTTAAGGTAATTAGATATAGCAAATGAAAGTATATCATTCAAAAATGGACCTGATAAAAGACAAAAATGGTTGGCTGAAGCTGAAGAGACTAAAACATATTGCCAAGTATACACAAAAGATCTATTCCAGACAAATATTAGCATTACTGAGAAGTGCAATGATTATCAGTAATCTAAAACCAGGATCTGGAGAATGAAATCAAGAAAGACTTGGAAATTGTTGCTAGCAATAAGGTTAGTGGTGGTGATGAAATTCCAGTTGATCTGTTTAAAATTCTGCTGGATAATGTTGTTAAAGTGCTATATTCAATGTGCCAGCAAATTTAGAAAACTCAACAGTGGACACCAGATTGAAAAAATAAATAATAATTTTATGTCCCGATGCTAAAGAAGGGCATTACTAAGGAATATTCAAATGACTGAACAATTAAATGCATTCATTTCACACCCCAAAAAGGCTATGTTTAAGATTCTGCAAGCTAGTCTTTAGTAGCATGAATAGGCAAAGGACAGGAAGAAAAATTGAAACATCCTCTGAATTATAGAGAAAACACTGGAGTTACAGAAAAATCTATTTCTACTTTATTGACAACACTTAAGACTTTGCTGTGTGGATCGTAACAAAATGTGACAAATCCTCTTACTTGTCTCCTAAGGAATCTCTATGTAGGCCAAGAAGCAGGAGTTAGAACAAAACATTGAACAACTGATTGATTGATTTACTATTGGAAAAGTAGTATGACAAGGCTGTATATTGTCACTTTATTTAACTTACATATAGAGTACATCATACAAAATGTCAGAGGGGTGGCTAGGTGGCATGGTGGATAGAGCACTGGCCCTGGAGTCAGAAGTACCTGAATTCAAATCCGGCCTCAGACACTTAATAATTACCTAGAGGTGTGGCCTTGGGCAAGCCACTTAACCCCATTGCCTTGCAAAAAATAAAAAAAAAATAAAAATGGCAGACTAAGATCTTGACATTTGGTCCTATAATGTCTTAGAAAATAGAGAGGAAATGAGAAGAAGAAATGGAAACTGTCATATTCTTGGGCTCAAAGATCAGGACAGATGGTGCTGAAATCATGAAATTAAAAAGATGCTTACTTATAAGAAGGAAGACTATGGTAAATCTGGACAGCAGACTAAAAAGTAGAGACTTCACTTTGGTGAAAATAGGTCTGAATAGTTTAAAGTATATTTTTTCCATTAGCAATATATGTCTGTGAGAGTTGAACTATAAGGAAATTTGAGCACTACAGAATGAATGCTTTCAAATATTGACCCTGGATAAGTCCCTGTGACTTATCCTTTTTCTTCTAATTGTATTCTTAGAGTTATGATTTGGGGAAATGAAAGCTTAAGTGACTTGCCCAGCATTACCCAGTCGTATGGGAATGAAGAAGTTCATGAACCCAAACCTTTCCGACTATAAGATCTAGCACTGTATTTACCAAATCATGCTTATTAAAACAATAAATCAATATTTTGTGATTTCCTAGGACAGTACAAAGACCAAATTAGTTAATATTTAACGAAATGTATACAGGTTATTCATTGGAAGGTCAAATACTGATGCTAAAACAAGTATTTTGACCATATGATAAGAAAAAAACCCTGATTTGTGGAAAGTTTGAAAGATAAAGGAAAAAAACAGGGTGATGATATGGATAGATGGTGTCATAGAATCAATGAACATGAAGTTGTACAGGCTTTGAGAGATAGTGGAATATAGAAAGACATGACATGTTATGGTCCATTAGGGTCACAAAGTGTCAGAAACAACGGAACAACAACAGTAACATTTTTTATTAGATTTGGATCAACAGATTGAAAAAATAACAGATAAATATTGATGGTGCTTCTTTAGAATACTGATCATCAGCAAGAGGAATGGCAAGGGGATGATACTCAGGTTTTTCGGGTCTCTGTTTAATATTATTTCCATGGCTCATGTTTTCTCAATGAGATTCAGGAATATATTATGAACATAAGTTTTTGTTTGTTTGTTTTGTTATTTTGTTTTGTTTTATTTTATTTTCATCTGGACTTTATAAGTGAATTTGTGGAGAGTAGCTGTGTCAAACTCAGATAGAAATGGGAGTCAATCACTAAACCCTTTAAAAGGATACCTGCAAGGCATGCATTAACTTAGAAAACCTTATATCATGGTTTTAGTGTATTTCTATTAATTTTCTTAAATATTTCCCAAGAGCATTTTAATAAGGCTTAGTTATCTCTCAGAAGTACTGTGGTCCATATGCAACTTGTTGGTAGAATTTTTGATATTTCTGAAGGAAAATTAGTAAGCAAGTTCCCTCTACCAATGAAAAACAATATTTGTTCTTTTAATTGTAGTCTTAGAGATTTGTTTTGAGGAAATGAAAGCTTAAATGACTTGTCCAGTGTTACCTGGCCAGTATGGGTCAGAAGAGATCATGAATTCAGACTGTTCTGACTCTAAGGTCTGGCATTGTATCTACCAAATCATTCTGATTCAGTAAATAAATCAACATACTATATTTCAATCCTTTCCAGGAACTTTACTAAATGCTGAAGTCTCATTGCAGCTCTTCAGTCAAAAGCATTAACTCACTGAGAGATAAAAAATAAACTATTTGAAAAGAAAGATAGCCCCCATTATAAGACATTCATTCATTTGCATCAATAGCACAGATTAAATATCTGACCCCATATGTTTAGATAAATAATCAATCTCCTGTACCTTCTCTTTTCCTTTAATTTCATTATTTAATTATAACTCACTTTCTCCAATTCTCAGTTTCTGTTGCATCAGAAAATTGAAATTGTTCAGTCTCATATTCTGCAGTGCCTGCTGTCTTCAAGGCTGCATCCCATAATCTGCCTAGTTTCCTTTTTCAGAGCTGTAAACCCAGATCAAATTACAGCAACAGCAAGGTTACCAACCTTTTCACTGCTTGACCTGACAAATCCTTGCTAGTTATAGGTACTTTCTTAAATCAAAGAGTCCATGAGAAAGAGTGATTGAGAGACTCATCTAAGGGTATCTTCCTCTTCTGTAATTTTTCTATCATCCACATGTCTGAGCTAGTTTAGTATAGAGCTTTGTCACACACTGTCTGGGTCAGTTTTTTTTCATGTTGTTGTATAAATGGCTAAAAAGAGAGAATTCCAGGTTAGTGAATGACTAAGCTGTACTTTCATAATGAATAATGATAGAACTACAAGACAGATGTAGTGGAATATTCCACTTCTCTCCAGACAATAGCATGATATTTTTGAAAGAGAAATTATTTAAAGAGAGAGATACATAAGCCCATACACATAAAATTCAATGGCAATATTGTTTTTATTTGTTTGCCTGCTTTTAGCAATATTCATATACAAACTTGGGCTACCCTGTATTTGCCTGTTGTCAGGGTAGTTATAGGATTCATTTCCATAAAAGTAAATCATGACATTGTATCTTATTTTCTTTTCCTTTCATGATAATTGCTTTTTTATTGTGAGAAAATAACAAAAAATAAAGTCTTAGAGGTTTATCTAAAATTATTGTCTTTCTAAAAACATAAACAACTTTGTCTCAGCTTTAAAAAAAGGCATTCATTCAAAAGAAGATATTATCTTCTCTAGTTTTTGAAATATCCATCTATTGTCATAAAGTGAGCATAACTATACTGTCCAAGAATGAAGATTCATTTTAAGTCAATTGAGGTTGCTAAAAATATTCTTTATTTTTGTAAGATTACAACATTGTTTACTGAACTTTCAACTAGGTACCTAGCCCTACCTCCAGATTCTTATTTGCTAATATTTAATGTCTTCATTTGGGTGCATGACTGATTTCTTAAAGTGTATTTTAGCCCTTTCTACATGTTTCTAGAAAGTATTTTAAGAATTTGTCACAGGGGATTGAACTGACAACTCAAAAGCAAATGGAGTTGTAATTTATAGTCTTAAATCAAATTGGTGACTTTCAGATTGACATGAGCTGGGTGGAATTTGAAATATGAACTTCAGATCTGCAATTATCTACCCCTTTTCTAACCTTTATTTTATTGGTTTCTCAAAGACAGTTGAATGATATTTCAAATAGCTTTCTTGAACCATACTGCAGACACTTAAGTTGGGCACACTTCATAGAAGTTATTACTTTAGTAGGTAGCAATATTACTTTCATATCATATTGGCAAAAACTGAAAAACAATCTATTAAAGATGTTTCTTTAAAGAAAAATCAAATGTCCCTTTTCAGAAGTTTCTATAATAATTTGCTACTAAATTCATTAAAATCCCCTTAAAACTAAGAAACAACATAGTATTAGCTAACAGTAAAACTTTGTTCTTGTTATTCTATGTTGATACTGATGATTCTCTTCATTTACTGATTGGAAAATCTAACTTCATATTTCGAGGAAAGTTATTTGTATATATCTGAAATAGTGTGACCCTCATCTGACCCCATGATACATTTGTTTTGCCTTTCTCTTCTGTATTGATTTTGTTGGAATTTGTATTATAATTATCCACATGAAGCTTATCACCACTACTCTATCATTAAATCATTAATAGCAAGAATTATTATCTTATTTCTCATTATGTGCTCCCCAGACCCTTATAAAGCTATCAATCAATCGATAAGCATTTATTAAATGATTATTGTAGGCAAGGTACTAAGACAAAAATAAAATTATTTCTGTCACTGAGGAACATGTGTCATGAGGGTGGGTGTGGAAAAGTCAGTCAATAGGTAGTTATATAAATATTAAAGAAGTGCTTTCCAAGAACTTCCCAATCTTGGAGAATGAACAGCATTTTCTGTTTCCTACAAATATCTCTATGGAAGTTCATGAAACCATTAAATTCTGTGTTCAGTAACACAAATTGTTATCAGACTAGCAGATCAGATCCCTGAAATAGGATTATTACAACTTTCCACATGGTCAGAGGCAATGTTGAAGGGTTAGTGAAATTTTATTACTATTGCTCATGAGCCCCAATCAATATATTCTCCCACATAATAACTGACTGTTGATATAAACCTAATAACCTTTAAATAATTAAATAATTAGCTAATATAAGTATTCACTGAGCAAAAGCAAAAAGCAACAATTTCCCAAACTGGGAACACACTCTTTTCTACAAACTCAGAATCAAACTTAATTTGTTAGTGACAAAAATGACTTTTATCAAATTCATTTTTTCATATGCCACAGACTTTAGATGAATGTGTACTTTGCTTGTAGGACATTGCTACTACTAATCCTTTAGTTCAAAGAAAACCACACCAGCCAATCAAATGAATGAAGATATGAGTTGCATAATTATGTTTATTACAGTGAGGAGTATGTTGTGCAGGGTGTTCTCATTTAGTCTTTATCATTTCAGAGTCTGGTTAAAGGAAACAGGACTATGGATGATAGGCTGCACACCATCAACTGGAGTAGGCCCTACCAGCCTGTGCTGATTACAGAACTACCAGATATATCCTAATCTGTCTTTCGATGGGTCAATGAGTTAGTATGATTCTTTTCTCTTAAACTTTCCATATTTGAATTGTGAGCTACTCATCAGTATGATACAATTGACAATAACTTTAACATTTGGACAACGTTAAGGAGGACAAGGACAGCTTGCCAATGATAGGGTTCTACTGCTCTGCTGTTAGTACACTCCCTAGAGTTTGATCTCATTCTGGATGCCACAGTTCCCTCTTTTGAGACAAACCCATTCCAGGGTAGCCCTGCCCTTCATGAGAAAAATCCCTGGGGTTCCAATTGGCTCAGGCAATTATTTGTATTATCACATTGGATATCTTGAGTGCTAGTCTCTGCCGTGCTATATTTGGTGATCTGAACCTGACTTCCTTTTGATAGGCCGAGGGCAAAGGAGAATCAAAAAAAAAGTTCCTTAGGCTTGAAGGCTTATAACGCTCAGCTGCTGCAGGTGCCAACGGATTCTGTAGCTGATTCATTGCTCGACCTCTTATGGTTCTTCTGAACTCTGGACCTCCCAAGGTCATAACCTATGCTGTTCTATCTGTTTTCATCATTTAAACTAAGTAATTCCTGTCTTTTGATACTATACACTAAAGTAAGGGCAAATGGGACTCATACAAATAAATATAATAAAAAATAAGAACATGATCAAATCATAAAAAATGTAAAATATATGTCTTGTGAGATCAGTTGAAGGTCCCAAGATAAGAAAAGAATAAAAAAAAAAGAATCAGGAGAAGCAGTGGCACAAATAATGAAGCATCCAGTCAGGAAAACTGCGAATGGTGGCAGGTGGCAAGTTAAAGTTTGTTTTTTCACTTGGAACACCCAGAGATGTATAAAAATTCTACTCTGGCTCTCTATTACTTCCAGCGAAGAAGGAGATTGTTATTACAGGAAAGGGAGAAGAAAAAGAGAGAGGAGGAAAGGAGAAAAAAAGAAGAGATTCTATCTTTTTGAGCTTTTTGTATGCTCATTCAATTTTAGCTCAGCACCCAATTAAGTGACCTTTTATCACCACCCAGTAAGATAGCAGGAAACAGATAATAAAATGTTCATTCTCTATACTAGGGAAGGAAAAGAAAGTGACCTCATATATTTCTGGAAAAAAAGGTTACCAAAGACACAATAATGCAAGGATACCAAATAGAGGATAGTGTACATGCTTAAAAGACTGGCACTTCATTTGCCAGTAAATATAAAATATATAATGAAATAAATATTATTTTGGGGAAGAATTCTTGCAGTTTAGTTGATCAGGATAAGAAATTTGTGAATGTATATATAGCAACTGCATTTTTGAAGGGAATTGGTGATTTTGTAAGTTAGGTGTTATAAGTAAGTACTTTCTAGGAATAAGGTAAAAGAAATGGAAGATAATAAAATTGAGGTAGGAGATGAAATTACATGTACTAATGAACAGAAAGAGGACCAGTTGGGCTGGATAAAAATTACTTTCTCTATTTGAGTGTTAAAAGAAGGGTGGTGCCTTCAGTAGCTTTAGGAATATAAGGAAGAGACAAGGATTTTATAAGGAAATAAATGGTTTGGTTTACAAATTTTAACTTTAACATATTTGTTAGGTGTCTGTAAGGTGTCTACTCTGAGAATTAAAGGGAGTGGTATATAGTAAACCTGATAAAGTAAGCTGCATTCATGTTGTGAAGTGTGCTAAATGCCAAGTAGAATAAATTGCAATTCGATCTTAGAAGCAATAGGGAGTTGCTAAAGGTTATTAGCAGAATTGTGCTTTAGGAATTTTAGCTTGGTAGCTTGGTAATACCTTAGTAGAGAGGGGAGAGAGCTTAAGCAGACAGGGCAATTAGAAAGTTATTCTAAGAGATGATTCAGGCAAGAGATGAATCCAGCGTAAACTAGAATGGGGAAAATATGAAATAAGAGAATGAGATTGTTATAAGATGCATCCTGAGGTTGGGCAGTAGAATCTATGAGATGACATTGATTATATAAAAATAATGAATGAGAATTTAAAAAATAAAGTTGAATGAAATACAAAACATGGTTTCTTAGAACAATGGTTAATCCCTCAATAGACATAGAAAAGTTAAGATAAGGGCTAGGTTTAGGTTTGTGGGAAAATAGAATTAGAAATATAATTTTTTATAGATTGATTTTGAAAGGCCTATAATATATCCCAGTGGAAATGTTTTAGAAACAATTGGAGTTGTTAGGCTAGAGTTCAAGAGATAGTGAAAATGGACTCATAGATAATAGGGAGCATGGATACTAATTTGATAGTTGCTGATGAGATCACTGAGCAAAAGTTGCAGACAGAAAAGAGAACAGAGACCTGGTCAGTATATCATTTACTGTACTATCAACTACATGAGTCATTCTTTTTCTAAACACATATGACAATTTAACAATTTCTCTCTCTCTCTCTCTCTCTCTCTCTCTCTCTCTCTCTCTCTCTCTCTCTCTCTCTCTCTCTCTCTCTCTCTCCCATCCAAAATAGAGCACAAGATTTTCTTACAGGTAGGAAAAGGAACAATGATTTAGTCATGGAGAATAAGAAACAATGGACAAGCAGGTAACTGAAGAGAAAATGATATAACGAAAACTCAGAGAAAAAAAAAGTCAAAAGTTTAAAAGCTATAGGCAGACCTAAGAAGAATGAGGACTGAAAAACAAACAATTGAATGGAAGCCAGAATTCCAAGGGTTTCAGTGGCAGAGAAAGAAAAGTGTAGATATTTTTTTTTCCCTAGGAATATGAATGTGAAGAGAAGGAGAGAAAGAGAATAGTAGTTGAAGAGGATGTTAAACAGGTCAAGAGAAGTTTTATTATTATTATTATGTTTTGTTTTTTGAAGAAGGTTTTTTAGTAGGAGAGTATTGGAATCAAGGAAGGGGCCAGTACATAATATTTTAAATTATGTTGACAACTGACTAAATGATGAATGGATATTAACATTTTTATGCACTGACTGAATTTCTTTTTCTCTCCTTCCCTACTACAAAAAGCTTATGTTCAGACTCTAATCATCCCATACATACACTACTGTCACTTCCCTTTTGCTAATCTCCCCAATACAAAATTCCATTTGCTACAAACTCCTCTGCTCAATGCTGTTGCCACCATTTCCTTTGCTGATTATTTCGTCTGCGTCATTTTCTTAGTTGCTCATGTCCTATGGTTTCTTTTATCTTTCTGGACAAATACAATGCGCTGATTATTCCCTTTCAATTGCTCTACTAGCTAGTCCCATTCTGTCTATTCTTCTCATTTCTTTTTATCTCAAAACCCATTCCAATTGCCATTCCAGGCATATTTGCCTTATGCAAGGTCTTCCTTCTTCTACCTTTGCCAGGACAAAGCTCTGGGCACTACATTGACCATGCAATTCTCCTTCTCTTAAGTACAGTTTTCAATCTTAATTTAATTTCATAAACCTTCAGAATTCAAAGATGGTTGTCATGACAAGGACAGTCCAATATAGTGCAAACAATTCTAGATTAGGATATAGGACAGAGAAATGTGAATTCCAGTTCCATCACTTGAAACTCTCAGGAATTTGAAAAAGTTTTATAATATCTCTCCATCGTGGTTTCTTCATTAGTAAAACTAGTGGCTTGATATTAATGATTTCTAAATTCCTTTCCAATTTTAGTCTATCCTATCATATTATCATACTATGATAGTATGATAAATATATCAAAGAATATTGTTTGGAAGAGAAATTGGGTTAAAGAGTTTATGGAAATGGTTTTATTCTTTGTTTTCTTGATTTTTATTCTTGTTATGCGGGGTTGAAAGGGATTACTGAGAATGATAAATATCAGTAAATATAAAACTGAGAAAGCAAAATAGGTTGGGAAGATTGGTAAAATATAGAGAATTTAAGAAAATAGAAAAGTGATAGGAAAAAAATAATCAGAGGTGTTAGAAAAAAGTATAATGATACATTTTTATCAAAAGGAGAGATGGAAAAATATGCTTAAATTTCCTTTGTGGGAAAGTAAAAACAGTTTAATTAATAAGAGGATGAATTTATGATTACAAACTAGAGGGAATCAGATTAAAGGAAGAGTTCAGTTCCTCTCCAAATTAAAAATACACACACATATGTATATATGCATATATATGTATATATATCTTTCTCATAAGAATATTCTCCAAGAAAGGTTAGTGTACAATGGAGATATAAATATATAAGATTCACATTTTTAGCCTAAGTACAGAACGTAACTATCATTACTTTTAAAGGGATTCTGATTGCATCAGCTTGGCCTAATACATTGTCATAACAGCACAAGTTTCCTAATTGAATAACATATTTCTAACAAGGTTCACATTTTCAGTCGATTAATTCATACTGTTACCAATACTGGGTACAGGCTTCTGATGTCAGATATTGCTATTACATTACCTGACTACATCCAGTGACTCTGTCATGAGTAACACTCTCAATCCATTTATCTATTATGTACCTTCATAACTTATAGTAAACTGAATTATAATGATATTGATAACATTTCAGATAGTTTCCCAACTACTCAATTATCATGGACCCAAATGACATACAGAGAGAAAGCACATTCATTCTCTTCACTGAGCATAATGGAAAGCAGATAGAATCACATAAGCAAACAAGAGGTCCTTTGATTGTATTTTCAAGAAAGGGAGTGGGCCAAGTGAACACACATGATTCCTTTCTTCAGTATACATAAGTACAATACTTTGACAATATGACTTTACTTGTATATCCAGTTTGATAGTCACATTTCTTGGAGGTGGATGATATGGGAAAGGAAATGATTAGAAAGGTACCTATTATAACTCCCTCATATGTATATGTATATATGTATATATACATATATGTATATTTGTATGTGTGTATAAACATGTAATACACCACAACATTTTCCCCTGAGTTCACTCAGCAGCTCTGTTGGGATTATATGTCAAAGTAAAACTAATGAACTTTAAAAATCATGTACACTAGGGTCATCTGGGTGGTGCAGTAGATAGAGCACCTGCCCTGGAGTCAGGAAGACCTGAGTTCAAATCCAGTCTCAGACACATAATAACTACCTAGCTGTGTGACCTTGGGCAACCCCACTGTCTTGAAAAAATATCATGTACAACAAACCTTATTTTGGAGATGAAGAAATTGAGGAGAGTTGAGGTGACTTGTTCAAAATCAAATAAGTGAGTGACAAATTCTAGATTTAAAAATATCTCTATTTATAGTCTAATACAATGGTCTCTTAGACTTTTTGTCCTCCTATACAAGAGGAAGTAGTAACTGGGAATAGAGAAATAGGAGGAAAATGTTTTTCTTATTTTAAATGTATGTAGTAGTAAGAATGATATATAAGTATAAAGAATGATATATAAGATTTTAGAAATGGACAATATGGGAATTTTTTCTCTTTAAATTTTTGTAAGAACTTTACTTGATTATTTTTTCCCAAAATGGTGGGAGGGAGAATAAAAAATATTTACTTTTATAAAAATTAAATATAAATGTAGATATTAGGAACCAAATCTGAAAAATACTTGTAGTTACTGGACTATTTTTTCACTTATCTCATTCTAAGTCTAAGAAATAGTCAGAAAGTGAGTAGACTACTCTGTAGAAGATATAGTAGGCTCATTTTTCCTCTTGATCTATGAGGCTAAAACCAAGAAAAAAGTGTTGAAGGTACAGTTGCAAGGGTTAGAAGGAAAGGGAAGTGAAATTTGACAAAAAACATATAATAAAAGTTTTCAACAATTAGCGCTTTTTGAGGATAGAATGTTTCTAAAACATTATTATTTCCTTATTTTTGCAGGTTCTCCAAGGACAGAATTTATAGACTATATTCACAATTCATGCACCATTTTATCTCGATTATAACTTTGTCTTAATGTGTCTCTTGCAGTATATACATATGTGTATGCCTTTCTTGACCCCAGTTCCAATTAAATTGTAATGTTTTTAAAAGCAGAATCTTTGCTGCTTCATTTCTGTTTCCCTTTCTATTGTCTCATATATATGGTAGGCATATGATAAACATGTAAATGAATTACGTTTGTTGATTGGGATAAGTAGTCTTTTAAGTCCTAGAATAAAAAGGTTCTGATTCCAGTAATGAATGGGAGGGAGAGAAAGCCTCTAATTACCTCCATACTCTGAAATATACTTACCTAGGGTCTTGTGCTGTTGGTACTCTGAGCAGTATGATTGTTATCTGGCGGCTGCAACAGAGAAGAAAACAATTTATGTACTCAAGAGTTGGCCCTAGTCATTAGAAACAAGCTTCAGAAAGGAGCAGGTCTATCTTGTCTTTGCCTAGAAAAGACTATTTCCAGGTAGAAATAATATAAGGAAGATTGAGGGCAACAACAACAACAACAAAACAAAAAAAAAAACAAAAAACAAGGGACATTGAAGCTCTCTAGAATTCGTTTTGCTCACTCCTTTTCTCTCAGAGAGATACTTCTGACTTTTAGGACATTCTTCTCTGCATTATTTCATAATTTTCTTATCTGAGAAGCTACCTTTGTCACCATGCTCCAGCAATAATCTTCTCACACTTCTCACATCTGTCTCATGATGGAAGATACCACCACTCCATAGATAATACATACACAGATATTGAATATTATCAATATCTTGAGCTAGAAACCCTGTTCCAGTCATCCATTTCTCTAATTCTTCCTTTTCTCCAGGAACTAATATTTTGAGGAAGGTATCCTGGACATCACTATTTACTTTTTTCAATCCTGCCTGGTCCTGGTCCTGACTCTCCTATAAACAAGTATCTTCCCTTCCTCTTTTTTTAGCTCCCTTTTATGTACTTTTACCCCACTAGAATGTGTTTCTTGAAGTCAAGGACTTCTTTCTTCTTGCTCCTATTTATATCCCCAGGTATTTAGCATAGTACCTAGTACATAACAAGGTCTTAACACATGTTAGCTTGCTGGTTTACTTTTTTTAATTTTTTAATTAATTAATTTATTTTCAGCCATTTGCACATGCTTATTTCCAAGTTGCAAAATTTCCCTCCACACTCCTTTGCCACACCCCCTCCCCTCAATAGGGAATAGTCAGGTTAACATTTTACATATTTTTTTGTTAAACATATTTGCAAATTAGTACTTTTTGGCATGAGGAATTAGGATTAAGGAAAAGAGACACATAAGAGAGAAATGTTAAAAAGTATTCATCAGATTTGTTTTTTTTTTTATTTGTGTGCTATGCTTTGTTTTGTTTTTATTCCTCTGGTTGGGGAAAATATAGTCCATTACCAGTCAAATGCAGTTGTCCTAGGTCTCTGGACTGTCAAGAGGAATTACTTCCATCAAGATTGTGGTTTATTTGTTAAGAAATGTGCAGAGACCAGTAGCTAAGTTATCTACTAACACTAATTTTCATGAAATAATAATATTTTGTCACTCATTTCAAAATCAATGCATTATCATGAAAATAAGATACTTTGTCTACTAAACATTTTCAAATTAAAAACAATGAAAAACATTGGAAAAGTTGATGTGTTAGAACTTGAATTGACTAAATTTCATATATGCATTGTTCTAATTTATTAGATAATATTTTTTCTACAAGTTAACACATTTACCTAGGTAGATTTTGTATTGGTGAATTAATATCAGTATCTTGGTGAAAGTAGGCCCTAGCCTCTTAAATACTAAGTTGGCTACTTGTGTTACTCATCATGGTTGATGTTTATATAGCTCATGGAGGTTTACAGAAAGAAATTTAATGGCATTATCTCAATTTCATCCTCATGACAATATTGTCAGGTTTAAGGCAAGTTTTGTTTTGACTCCAAGTCTAGCAACTAAATACTAGCAAGCTAGTGGATCAGCTAGTGATCTCCAAATAGAACCAATGAAGGGAAAAATAATGTAAATAATTGAGTGTGTTTTTTTTTTTCAAAATAGCTTTCAATGTCTAGCAATTGGTCTGGAGTTTCAGGTTGTTGTTACAAGTTGGAATGATTTCCTTATGATCTTAACAGAACTAAGACATGTGCATCTAAATGACTACCAAAGAAGAATTAAATCACTCAAAAGAATTTGATTTACTTAAAATGAATAAAATTTATAGTATAATATTTTTATAAAAATATTAGCAAATAACACTACAAAATAAACATCCCTCTTACTCCATTGCAACACACATCAAACAGAAGAAAATTACTACCTGCTTTTCATTTTCTACCCTTAATATTTAACTCATGAAATTTCTTATATTCCTAGGTCATGTAAGACTTTTCATTAATTCAAGTGTATAATTTAATTTTAGAAACCTAAAGGAGGGCACACAATTTTTACCTTATGCAGAATAAAGACTGTGTAATTGAGTTGACCATTTTGTTGTGCTTATGAAATCATACAATGTATTATACTCCTACACGGTAAATCTAAAATACATCTTTCCTTCTTTCTACTTCACAAGGACTCTAACGACTGTTGTTATTATGACCCTGAAAAAAAGTCAATCTCCTACTTTGCCTCAAATTCTAAATTATCTCTAAATCTTAATAAACAATTCAAAATTTAACAAAGTTTTAATAAATATCTTCTATTTGTATGCCACTGTACTTCACTGAAAGTTAAAGAATTGACTTTGACCTCAGGATTATAATCAAAAGTGTCAGCGGTGGGGATGAGGGGATATTAGGAACATTAAAAGCAAAATAGAGCTAAAACAGAAGGCTCTGAGAGATTCAAAGATGGAGAGAACAGAACAAGTTATGAAGATAATGTACGTTTCATAGAGGAGATGAGACCTTTGTGGGGCCTGAAAATGCATAAAGGATATTGATTTGCGGACATAAGATACAGAAGACACCAAGTAGCATAAGTCATGTTGAGATTTAGGAGGTAAAAAGCAGTCTATTTTGATTAGTAAGTGGGCTATGTGAAAAGGATGGCAATGAGATAAATATACAAAGGAAGATTAGAATCAGTTTGTGAAGGACCTTGAATGCCAAGTCATTTATACTATATTCAATAGATAATGTAGAATCACTTCATTTTTGTCCATGTTTTAGAAATGATGGAATGTTCAAAGTTAAAGAGAAATCCCATTTAAAATAACTGCACACAACATTAAATACCTGGTAGTCTACCTGCCAAGACAGAGTCAGAAGCTTTATGAAAACAACTATAAAGCACTTTTCACATGAATAAAATATCAAAATAATTGGGCAAATATCAATTATTGCTCATGGGTAGGCTGAGGTAATATAATAAAAATGATTATTCTAGCTAAATTAAATTACTACTTATTTAGTACCATACCAATAAAACTTCCAAAAAATTACATTAGTGAGCCAGAAAAAATAGTAACTAAATTCTTATGGAGGAACAAAAGATCAAGAATATCAAGGGAGTTAAAGAAATATATTCAAAGCAAGGCAGCTTAGTCATATCAGATTCAAAATTATATTTTAGCATTATTCATCAAAACTGTTTGTTACTAAGATATGGAGTGGAAGGTCACAATGGAATAGATTAAGTATAAAAGAAATAGCAATGAATTATAGTAATCTACTGTTTGATAAACCTAAAGATTCCAGTTTATGGGATAAATACACTGATAAAAAATGCTGGGAAAACTGGAAGATAGTATGGCATAAGCTAGGCATCAAGATAAAGTCAAAATGTTCTCAGGATTTACACATAAAAGGTTATAAGCCAATTAGGAAAACAAGGAACAGATAACCTGACAGATCTATGGGAAAGGGAACAGTTTATAACCAAAGAAGAAATGACAACATTACAAATAAACAAACTGGATAATTTTGATTTCATTAAATTACAAAGTTTTTGCATAAGAAAAAAATATTGCAACCAAGATTAAAAGGAATGTAGAAAGTTGTGAAACAATTTTCACAGCAGATGTTTCTGACAAAGGACTAATTTCAAATATATATATATATATATATATATATATATATATGTCAAATTTATTTTAAAAAAGCAAATCATTCTCCATTTGATAAATGGACAAAAGATACTGTGATGCAATTTTCAGCCAAAAAAATCAAAACTATCAATACATAGGAAAAACTACTCTAAATCATTATTGATTAAAGAAATGCAAATTAAAGCATCTCTGAGGTTCTACCTCACAGATTTCAGATTGACCAATCTGACTAAAAAGTAAAATAATCAATGTTGGAGGGGATATGGGAAAACTGGGATACTAATGCATTATTGGTGGAGTTGTGAATTGATCTAACTTTTCTGCAGAGAAATTTGGAATTATTCTCAAAGGGCAATAAAAATTTGCTGACCTTTTGATCTAGTAACACTGCTACTGATCACACATGTACAAAAATATTAATAGATCTTTTTGTAGTGGCAAAGAAATGGAAATTGAGGGGATGCCCATTAATTGGGGAATGACTGAACAAATTGTGATTTATGTATATCATAGAACACTATTGTTCTATAAGAAATTGTGAGGTACAGCATTTCAGGAAAGCCTAGAAAGACTTCCATGCATTGATTCCAAGTGAAATGAGAAGAACCAGAAGAATTAACAGCATCATGAAGTTATGATCAACTATGATGATCTTGTTCATCTTGCCAGTACAATAATCAAAGACAAATTTTAAGGGACTTGTGATGGAAAATACCATTCATATCCAGAGAGGGAACTATGGAGTTTAAATGAGGATAAAGCTTATTATTATCTTCAGTTTTTAAATACTGTCTTATGGGAGCAGCTAGGTGGCACAGTAGAGAGAGCACTGGTCTTGGAGTCAGGAAGACCTGAGTTCAAATGTAGCCTCACCTAGTTGTGATCTTACAAAAACAAACAAAAAGGAAAGAAAGAAAAGTTGTCTTATGTGTTATGCTATTTTTCTCTCCCTAATGTTTTCTTCCATTTAGATTTGATTCATCTCTCATAACATGATCAAAATGGATTTATGCTTAGCATGAATATAAATGCAGAGCCTATATTAGTTTGCTTTCTGTTGTGGGAGGGAAGAGGAAAGGGAGGAAGGAGAAAAATAAAAAACACAAAGCCTTGTGAAAAGATATTGTTAAAACTGCCATTGAATGCAGTTGTAAAAACAAATAATTTAAAAAATATTCTACGAACAACATAACAAAGATTGATTTAGAAATTTGATAGGTTTAACTCATGGAGGATAGCTGAGGCATTAGGATATAATGAATAGGCTAGTAGTCATCCAGTCAGTTAACAAGCTTATTATTAAGTTTTTCCTATTTTCCAGTGACCATGATGCTTGTTGGTTGAGATTTCAAAGAAAGTCAAAATATCTATCATCCTTGCTCTCAAGAAGCTCAAATTCTGAGGCAGAAAACATGGCATTAGTAGTAACTGTGTATGATCAAGTTATATACACACATATACACACTGCATATGCATTTATACACACAAACACACATATACATTAACTTGTAAACATATATATGTATATATATGACTATATGGAGATGATCAACGAAGGGAAAACATGAGCATCAAGGGGGCTAACAAATTTCTTATAAAAGATAGGATTTTAGATGATAATTGAAAGGAGTCAGGGAAGCTAGGAGACAGAGACAAAGAAGGAAAGAATTCTAGGAATGACGGAGAATCAGAGCAAATACACAGAGTAGGAGGATACAGTGTTTTTTCCAAGGAACAGAAAGGACATTAATTTCACTGTATTATAGAATACATGACAAGAGAAAGTCAAATGTAGGAAGGCTGGTAAGATGGAGGGGAATAGATTGGGAAGGATTTTAAAAGCTACATGGAGGACTGTATATTTAATCATGAAATTAATAGTGATCGACTGGAATTTTTTGGAAGAGCAGAGGTGACATGATCAGAACTGAGTTTAGGAAGATTGATTTGATAGGGGAGTAAAAGATAGATGGAAGTGGGGAAATATTTGAGGATGGAATTGTGACTTGAAGTCCTTTTTAAGAATTCGGGGCTAGGTGATAAGGGCCTTCAACAGGATAGTGGTGGTGTCAGAGACAAAAAGGGTATGTTTTAAGAGACAGTGCAGAGTAGGACATGAAAATAGAGTAGACAACTTGACCTTCCAAAGAAAGATCAAGGGAATGTACTGATAATAGATAGACACTGACAATCCTCTATAATAGAAAATAAAAAAGGAGACTTGAAATAGGTGTGGGTGGGGTGAGGCTAATAAAGACTTCAGTTTTGGCCCTGTTGAGTTTACAAAGTTCAGAAAAGAAGATTGAGAAGAGACTGATACATATATCCTGGATGATCTTCTCAATGAGTTTAGCCCCAAAAGGGAGGAAAGATATAGGTCAATAGGTAATAGGTATAGAGATTGGCTATTTTAAAGATAGAGGAGGCATTATGTTTTCAGGCAACAGAAAAGTAACCATTTTACAGAGAGAGAGTGAATATGAATAAAAGAGATAGCATAGTAGTTCTAGAGAAGAAAGAATGGAAAATGATGATTTGTGCATTTAGAGGGGCTTGATTTTGTAAGAAGAATGTATACTTCATTGGAGACAAGAAACAATGAGAAGATAAAGCCAGTAGGCATCTATACAATGTGAGATGAGGAAGGAAGAAGGGGAAGTTCTCACTAAATTAATTCATCATTTATATTAAAACCTTTGCTCTTAAAATACCTTTTTAACCTTAGGTGACCTTTAGTTACCAACTGATCAGATGTAATTAAAGATAATAATAGAAGTTTCAGGATAATTCCCAGTTTTCAATTCTATGTGACTCTCATCAACAGAAAGAATTTAGTAAGAAAAGAAAATGCTGAATTCAGTTGAGAATATGCTAAGTTTATGTTACTGTGAGAACAAATAATTAAATGGTTGATTGGTTTTTCACCTTTTTTATCTAAGACCAAAACAACATCAATATTCTAGACAAGTTACAGAATCAGACCAATACAAACTTGAAAGCTTTACCACAGGTTGGGCACAAACAGTTCACGTGAACACCTCGGTGGGTACTCTAAACTTAGGGTTAGAAAGTCATGTTTCTTTTGAGCTGCTTCAATTCTGCCCTGGTCATAGAAACACATCACTCTCTCTCTGATGAGGGCATATCATGCTGTGTAGTCCTGTGCCATGTGTCTCCCATGTTGCACAGTTCCAGAGTTCTTAAGGGAGGCCTTCAAAGTGTCCTTAAATCACTTTCTGATCCCATATTCCCGTCTTCCCCCTGTGAGCCCATGTTTGTCTGAATTCTCCACAAAAATATTCTTTTGGGCAACCGTGCATTTGAAATTCAAACAGTGTGTCCAGTCCATCCTAGATGTACTTTCTGAAGTAACATTTTAATACATAACAGTTTAGTTTGAGAAAGGACTTCAATGTCTTGTACATTATTCTGCCAGATGATCTTTAGAATCTCCTTAAGACAATTTAATAGAAATTATTCAGTTTCTTGGCATGGTGTTGGTAGACTGTCCAGGTTTTACAGACCTGTAAAGATATCAGCACATAGGCTCTGTAGGCCTTCGGTTTGGTAGTGAGTCTAATACATCTTTTATCAACACTTTATTTTGTATTCTCTCAAATACTAATCTAGCTCTGGCAATATGTGTTTCAACCTCATTATCAATGTGTACATCTCTGGAAAGGACACTGCCAAGGTAAGGGAACTTGACTACAGTATTCAAAACTTCTCCAATTACTGTAACTAATGGCTCCACATATGGATATTGTGGTGCTGGCCAATAGTTAATTTTTAGGCTAAAATTAGCACAAGCAACAGAGAACCAATTCATACTTGTCATCTGTTTCAGAGACTGCAAGAATCATCTGCAAAAAGATCATACTTCTTATAATCACATATTAATCTTAGATTGTTGCCTTTTCATTTTGAAGAATTTACAATCTGTACAGTGTCTAAACTTGATATGTTCATCCTCAGCGAAGGTATTTGATAGCATGGTTGAAAACATCATGTTAAAAAGGATGGGAGCAAGAGCACAACCTTATTTCACTCCATTGATTGCCAGAAAATTATAAGAGTAATGTCCACTGTCTAGAACCTGGACAAGCATGCTGTTATGAAATTGATATACAATACTGATGAACTTTTCTGAGCAACCAAAATAGAAATAATTTCCTATATACCCTCAAGACTGATGGTACCAAAGACCTTGTCCAGATTTACAAAGGCTGTAACCTCTGTTTGGCTCCTGGAATTTTTTTTGAGATATGATTAGCAAACATCATATTGATAGTTCCTCAAGTCTTTCTGATGTCATACTGGCATATATATCAGTCATATAGGTGACAATTCCCCATGTGTAGCATCAGTATATTAAGCAAGATTCTGGCAAAAAAACTGGCCAGAAAGTAACAGTCTTATGATTGTCACAACTATCTTTACCTTAATAGAATAGGTCAATAGAGGCATTCTTGAATTCAGGGGAATAAAATACTCAAATCATATAATCTGGAAAATTTCAGTCAACTTTTGCATAAGCAATGGACCCCCTACCTTGTAAATCTCATATGGAAGAGAATCAGCACCAGGTGCTTTGCCACTTGAAAAGAGATTAATGGCATTCAAAACCTCCTGTTCTCTTGGAGTTTCATTAGGGATGAATCTATTGCAACTTGAGGTAAACAATGAATTACTCCTGCAGTGACTGATGATAGTCTGTTAAGAATAATATGGAAGTATTCAGTCCATCTCTCTAACATCATGTCCCTATCAATACTCAATGTGACTCTTTCAGCACTGAGTAGTTGAGATGCAACATATGCCCTAGGCCTTCAGGGCATCATAAAAGCATTTTGGATTATTACTATCTGTATAAAACTGAATTCCATCTGCTTTCTTACTGAGTCAAGAACCCTACGTCTTTACTTTTGTTAGAACTAAATACTTCCTTCTTAGAAATGGATGAACTATCCTATTGGTAAACACCATAAAGTTCTCATTTTTCATTTAGTAGCTTCAGTATACCTTCCTTGATGTATGTAAAAGTTGTGACCCAGATGAGCAAATGCCGTGTGGTACACCAAATCTCTGAAAGCTACCCACTTTTTTCTTCTCCATTGTTATCAACTATGTGCTGGCTCAACTTTCCCACCAAATTATCAACAAAATATTGCTGCCCCATGAAGCATTCTAATAACATTAGACATTAATTCTTCTGGTTGCCATTTTGTCTTAGGGCTACTGCTCTGGTTGCATGTGAATATTTACAGAGGATGAGTCTGTGATCAGTCCAACACTCTTCACCACACAAAATCTTTATCATTCTGTCTCTTCTTAAAATTACATACTCTATTAGATCAAAATATTTGTTGCAAGGGTGCATTCAAGAAATTTATTGTGTTGAGGTAAACAGAAGTAAGTATTTTGGATGAGAAGGTCATGAGATGGATAAAACTTCAGGAGAAATTAATCTTTGCTATTGCTGTTTCCAATTCAATTCCTCCCAAGGACTCTCTGTCATGTCTGATAGTCTGAGTCTACTCAATCATTGTTCTCACCCAGAATAATGAAGTTGTTCTCTGTAGGTATATTGATGATTAGGGTCTCCAGGAGTTCATAAAATTTTTCTTTGACCTCATCAGGGTTTGTCTTGGTGGGACCATAGGCACTGATTTTGATGGCATGATGGTTCAATGAAACTGGCAATTACATTTTCATGAGTCTGTCATTCACTCCTTTTGTCAGGCATACAAGCTTTTGTTGATTAGATTAGTTTTGATTGCAAAATCCACTCCAGATTCACAGAGCTCTCCTTCAATGTGTCCATTCCAGAAAAAACAGGAATGCAGTTCCAACGTTAATAATTAACTGTTCTTCATTTGCCAGCCTTGTTTCACTCAGGGTTGCTATTTGGTGGTGGAACCTGTTGAGTTCACTTGCAATAAGAACTGTTCATCTTTCCAGCCTACTGGATCTTATTTTGCTTTGAATGTGCACACCTTCTATGTACCAAAGGTAAGTGGAATCATCTTTGAAAAATTTTCACATGCTTTTTGTGGTTTGACCCAGGGTGGTATCCCCATTTGCCAGGGTAATCAGGCCAGGATTGGGTAAGCAGAACATTTTAGGGCCCCATTCTCACACTAGGAGGTGAGCAATGTGATTCTAAATAAGTTTCTAAGTCACCCAGGGGGTTTTGAATCCCAGTGTTGCTTCCAGTGAGGAGCGATACCTACGTGCAGGGTTGTCACTTCAGTTCCCAGTGTATCTGCAACTGTTGCTTCATCACTTGACTGGTGCCACACAACTTTGAGTTAGGAATGGTAGATAGTATACATTATGTTTTTTGATTTGCGCATAGTTTGGATTTATGACATATTTGTCACAATGGATAGAGCATTGGCCTTGGAGTCAGGAGGCTGGGAGTCTGAATCTAGTCTCAGACATTTGACACTTACAACTTGTGTGATCTCAGTCAAGTTACTTAACCCTGATTGTCTTTCATCCACGGCAATCTACAGTTTCCAGTTATCCTGACTCATATCTGGCCACAAAACCCAGATGGCTCAGGAAGAGAAAATGAGATTGGTGACTTAGCACAGTACTCACATTCAATTCCTTTGCTTCTCATGGCATCACTTTCCCTGATGTCATGGTCTTCTTTGAGCATGAAGGACAAATGTCATCAAATTGGATTTAAGTGAGGCAGAGTTCCACTAAGTCACCAGCCTCTCTCTCTCTTCCAGTCATCACAGTCCAGAGGCAAGACACAGTCAAGACAACTAGTGATGGCCTTCAATACAGTGAATGACCTTAAGCACTCCACAGCACTTGCTTCAGCTGACTTCATGGACATTGGAATGAATTGCTCTCTTCCATTAAATCCACCAGGGAATTCTTCATATACTTGAGGTACTTACCCCTCTAACTCATTTACAAGTTTGATTTCCCCCTCATTACTCTCAACCTAGTTTAGCCCATCTGCTGAAATGGTTGACTGGTGTGTAACCTCTGTTCAAGCAACAGTTTCTTGGAGCCACAGGTGAGAGGTGGGTGACTTAGTGGAGTCATTAGGGGAACATCAAAGGGGCAAAGCAGCCCTCAAAAATGTCAACAATCCTACCACCAGAGTTACTAGTCTTATTTGAACACACCTTACACCCAAAGATTACTACTACTACTACTGCTACTACTACTACTGCTACTGCTACTACTACTACTACTAAACACATGCATACACATATACATAAAAATATGTCTACATAAAAATGAAGTTTTTTCAATTTTATCATTATTTAAGCTAAATATTCATTTGTTTGCATATTAATCTTCACTGATCACATTTATTGAACAAAGAAACTATTTAATATACAAATATTTTCCTTATTCGTGTATTATTGTTCTTAAATTGATAAGAACATCAAAGACTACAATAAATGAGCAAACAAATGCTTATTATGTGTCAGAGATAGGGGATATTAATACAAAAAATATAGCATCCTTTGTTCTTTCAAATCAGTTAACATGCCTATTTTATTATAGAGAGAGAAGAAATATAAGGTAGTTAGGAATAAAGGATCTTAGCAGTTCGGAAGATCAGGAAAATGTTTATATAAAAAGTGGTCATCTAACCCCATCTGTTTCTGACAATTTTACTCAATCAATGGTCATGTAGCTTTTTGCTTGAAGATATTTATCATGGTACCTGAGACAAACAGCACAAAGAGTAGATGTAAGATGGCTTGAAAAGTATCATCATGCCATTTTTATTTCTTAATATAAATTTATTTGCAGGAATAATATAATTATAGGGTTCTTGAGGAAAATGAGGTCTACTGCATCAAACTGTCCAATGCTGGAAGCAACAGAGATAAGGCAGCACTTTGAAGCTTAGGATAGAGATAGGGAACAGGGTGAGACCAGGATTAATTAACTCAACTGGGGAGCATGACCTAGTATTTTCTTGTTGTAGTTGATATTTTCTTACTAGGTATTAAGTACATTTTTTTGGTAGCCACGACTGAATAAATTGACAGCACCCCTAAAGTTTGACAAAGACCTGATTTTCCTTCCTTATTTATGGAATTGGTGAAAAGACAAAAACCCCCAAAATACCATTCCAAAATTCTAAAATTAGTCCAAGTAAGAAACTTGATGGACAATATTTTTTAAATCTATTTTATTGATTTTTTCCACCCATTTGTACTTGTATATTTGCAAGTTACAAAGTTTCCCTCTACCCCCCCAGGTGGGAACAGTCAGATTAGCAATTAAAATACATATTTTGTTAAACATATTTACAAATTAATAATTTTTGGCATGAGGAATTAGGATTAAGGGCAAGAGGCACATAAAACATAATTTTTATAGTGTTCATCAGATTCAGCAGGGGTAGTTTTTTTTTTTCTCTGTATTTTGTTTTATTTTGTTTTCTTCCTCTTGTTGGAGATACTATAGTCCACAATCTGTCAAATATGGCTGTCCTAGATCTCTGGACTGCCGAGAGGGGTTGCTGCCACAAGGTTCTTCATCATATACTGTTGATGTGTAAATTGTTCTCTTGGCTCTACTCCCTTCTCTTAGAATCAGATCCTGTAAGCCATTCCATGGTTCTCCAGAGTACAACCATTTATTGTTTCTTATAGAACAATAATATTCCTTAGTATTCATGTACCATAACTCATGTAGCCATTCCTCAATTGATGGTATCCCCTCAATTTCCAATTCTTTGTCACTACAAAAAGGGCTATTATGAATATTTTGAAACATGAAGGACTTTTTCCATTTTTTACAATTGTTTCTGGATATATTCCTAGAATGGAATTGTTGGTTCAAAGCATATGAAAAATTTTATTGCTCTTTGGGCATAGTTCAATATTGCTTTTCTGAAAGAATGGATCCATTCAAAACTCCACTCACAATGAATCACTGTCCCAATCCTCCTACAATCTCCACATTACTAATCACCTTTCCTTTTTCTCATCTGGACTAATCTAATAGGTGTGAAATTATACCTTGTTATTGTTTTAAACTGCATTTCTCTAATCAATAGTGATTTGGATCATTTTTCATATGAACAGACAGTTTTCAAAGGAGGATATTAAAACTATCTATAAACATAGATAGTTTTAATATCCTCCTTTGAAAACTGTCTGTTCATATCCTTTGACCATTTATCAATTGGTGAATGACTTGTTACCTTATAAATTTAATGCTATTCTCTATATATTTTAACAATGAGACATTTATCAGAACTCCTGGTTGTGAAGATTGTTTCCCATATTTCTGCTTTTCTTCTAATAATGGCAGCATTGATTTTATTAGTGCAAAAAATTTTAATTTAATATAGTAAGAATCATTCATTTTGAAGTTTATAATGTGCTCTAATTTTTGTATGGAGATAAATTCATCCCTTTTCCAAAAATCAGATAGATAGATTTTTTTGTCTATTAATTTAGCTATGCTATCGCTCTTTATGTCTAAATTTTGACTTTGTTTTGGTATAGGGTGTGAAATATGGATCTTTGCCTAGTTTTTGCCATACTATTTTCCAGTTTCCCTAACAATTTTTGTCAAATAGTGAACTCTTATCCCAGAGGCTGATGTCTTTGGGTTTTTCAAATGGTAGATTGCTATGGACATTTACTGCATTTTCTTTTGAGCCTATCCTAGTCCATACATCCATTCCTGTATTTCTTAACCAGTACCAGACAGTTCTAATGACTACTCCTTTATAGTATAGTTTCAGATCTGGTAGAGTTGGCCACCTTATTTCCAATTTTTTTTTTTTTCCCATCAGTTCCCTTGCAATTCCTTCCCCTTTCGTTACTCCAAATGAATTTTGTTAGTATTTTTTCTAGTTCAGTAAAGTATTTTTTGGTACTTTGACTGGAATGGCACTGCATAAATTATTTAATTTGGGTAGAATTGCCATTTTTATTATATTAGATCGACCTAACCATGAGCATTTTGACCTTTTTTCAATTATTAAGAAGTGACTTTATTTCAGTGAGAAGTGCTTTAAATTGACATACAGTTTCTGGGTTTGTCTTGGGAGGTAGATTCCCAAGTATTTAATGTTATCTACAGTTATTTTAAATGGAATTTCTCTATCTCTTGTTCTTGGGCTTTATTGTTCATATATAGAAATGCTCATGATTTCTGCAACTTTATTTTATATCCTGCTACTTTGGAGAATTTGTTAATTGTTTCAAGGAGTTTTTTTAGATAATTTTTTCAGGTTCTTTAGGCATATCATCATATCAACTGCAAAGAGTGAAAGTTTTGGTTCCTCATTGCCTATTCTGATTCCTTCAGTTTCTTTAGCTTCTCTTATTGCTACTGATAGAATTTCTAATACTATATTGAATAATAGTGATGACAGTGGGCATCCTTGTTTCACCCCTGAATTTATTTGAAATGCTCTGAGTTTATTCCCACTAAATAGAATATTTTTGATGTTGTTAGATACATATTATTTATTTTTTTAAGGAAAACTCCATTTAATCCTATACTTTCTAGTGTTTTTAATAGGGATGGATGTTGTATTTTATCAAAGGTTTTTTCAGCATCTATTGAGATAAACAGAGGGTTGGTTTTACTATTGATATGTTCAAATATGTTGAGTGTTTTCCTAATGTTGAATCATCCCTGCCTGCCTGGTATAAATTCAACCTGATCATGGTGTATTATCCTGGTAATAACTTGCTGTAGTCTCATTACTAAAAGTTTATCAAAGATTTTTACATCATTATTCATTAGGGACATTGGTCTCTTAATTTGCTTTGTCTGTTTTGGTTCTTCCTGGTTTAGGTATCAGAAGCATGTTGGATTCATAAAAGGACTTTGGCAGAACTCCTTTCTCTCGTATTCTTTTAAATAATCCATGTTGAATAGGAATTACTTGTTCTTTAAATTTGGTAGAATTCACTTATAAATCCATCTGGACCAGGAGACTTTTTCTTATGGAGTTTATTGATGATTTCTTCAATTTCTTTTTCTGAAATAGGGTTATTTGAATAATTTGTTTTCTCTTCTGTTGATCTGGAGAGTTTGTAAATATTTTTTGTAAATTTTTGTAAATATTCATCCATTTCACTCAAGTTGACCAATTTATTGACATAGCTTGGGAAAGTAGCTCCAAACTATCTCTTTAATGTCCTTCTCATTTCTGTTAGTTCACCCCTTCCATTTTTGATACAGATTAATTGATTATCCTATCTCTTTTTTTAAAATCGGATAAACTATGTGTTTATCTATTTTATTGGCTTTTTCATTAAACCAACTCTTAGATTTATTTATGAGAGCATTTTTTTTGCTATCTTATTAATCTCTCCCTTGATTTTCAGGATTTCTAGCTTGGTATTTAATTGGGGATGTTTAATTTGTTTTTTATAGTTTTTTTTAGTTGCATATGGAATTCATTGATCTCCTCTTTCTTTATTTTACTCACATAGGCAGTTAGAGATATAAAGTTTCCCCTCAAAACTCCCTTGGCTGCATCCCATAAATTTCGGTATGTCTCATTATTAAAATTTTCTTGTATATAAATATTGCTTTTTTCTATTATTTGCTATTTGATCCACTCATTATTTAAGAGTTATTTAATTTCCAATTAGTTCTTCATTTATCTTCCCTGACCCTTTATTACATGTAATTTTTATTGCATCATGATCTGAGAAGTGTGTATTTCTAATTTCTGCCTTTCTGCATTTGATTTTAAGGTTTCTGTGCTCTAGTACATGATCAATTTTGGTGAAGGTTGAATGTACTGCCAAGAAAAAGATATATTCTTTTCTGTCCCCATTAAGTTTTCTTCAGAGGTCTATCATATCTAAATTTTCTAAGATTTCATTCACCTTTTTAACTTCCTTCTTGTTTATTTTGTTGTTAGATTGGTCTGCTTCTGAAAGACAAAGATTGAGGCCTCCCATTATTAAAGTTTTGCTATCTATTTCTCTTTGTCACTCATTCAACTTTTCCTCTAGCCCCAGATTTTTTTTTACTTCATCTGAAGCATAATATATTTTGCTCCAATTATTCACCTTTAACCTAGGTATCTTTTTGCTTCAAATGTGTTTCTTGTAAACAGGATATCCTAGGGTGCTGGTTTTTAATCCATCATGTTAGCAGTTTCCATTTTATGGGGCAGTTCATCCCATTCACATTTACAGATAAGATTACTAATTCTGTATTTCCCAGCTATGCTATCTTTCTCCATTTGTATTTTTCTCTCTCTTTTTCTTATTCCTCCTCAACAAAATTTTACGGCCATTCCCCTTTGATTTATCTTTAAAAAATTTAAATTTCAGTTCATTTTGACTTATACTTTCCCTTCCCTTTTATCAGTCTTTTCTTCCCTTATCTTCTCCTTTCCCAGTCCCACCCCCTTTTCTGTAGATTAAGTTAAATTTGACACCCAAGTGAAAATGCAGCTTATTCTCTAACTTGGCTACATCTATTGACTAGAATTTACATAGCATTCAGATTGTCCCTTCTTTCTCTCTAAAATTATAAATCTTTGTGTCTCTTCCCTTGGTGTTTAAATATTATTAGTCACATTTCATTAATCACAGATCTTGATTGCTTGATAAGCTTTTTGGTTTACTTGATTGTTTGAAAAGCAGCATTTACTCAAATTGCATTAAATTATAATTATAATCATTTTTTACCTTACTCCCTTTTCAGATACTCACAATCCTCTTCATAAGGCAAAGTATCCTCCCAAGCTTACATAACATTTCTTAAACTATTTGTGCCCCTCTGGCTTGGCCTATTTTCATTCCTACTTTACCTCCCCAACTTCCTCTTAATACCTTGCTATGGGAGCCAAGGTGCTTTGTCTCACCTAATTTAACGCCCCACCCCCACCCTGGGTACTTAAATGCTTGTTAAGGGAAACATCCTGATCTAATTAAGTGAAAAGATCTTGAAGATCTCTAAGTACTGGGAGGCTCTGGAGGACTTACTATGAATTTTATAAATGATTGTAATAGAATAGAGAAATATTCTCAGATCCTTGAAGTTTATGATGCCCTCATTAGACATTAGCACCCCATGATTATATACAGTCAGAGTGTAATGAGATACTTAAGTTAAAGTTGACACTCCTGTTTTTTCCCCAGGGCTTTTTATCTCAAATATAGTGATGTGATCTTGGACCTCTTCAATTGAGAGACAAGACCCAATTAAACCTATATCCCTTAGATTCATTCCCTTCAATTATATTCCACCCTCTAATTTTCCTTAGAGAAGTAAAGTTCTAATGAGTTAAAATTGCTATATCTTCCCTTTTAGGGACAAATATTTGTTTAGAAAAATTTTGTTTATTCAGTCCCATTTTTCATTTACTTTTTTAATGTAACTCTTCAGGCACATATTTGGCAATTGAATTCTCTATTAACTTCTGGTCTTTGTATCAGGAAGTTATGGAAATCCTATATTTCATTGAACATCCATCTTTTTCCAGACAATGCTGAATTTTTCAGGGTAGTACATTCTAGGTTGTAATCCCAGGTCCTTAGCTCTCTGAAATATGTTATTCCAGTTCTCCTGATCATTCAGTGTTGAAGCTAATAGATCTTATGTTAGTCTGATTGTGTTCCCTTTGTATATGAATTGTTTTCTTTTTGCTATTTTCAATAGTCCCTTTTATTTGAGGGTTCTGGTGTTTTGTTGTTACAGCCCTTGGAGTTTTTATCCTAGGGTCCCTTTCTGCTGGGGTTCTGTTGATTCTTTCAATTCTTATATTGTTGTCTTATTCTAGTAAATTGGGGCACTTTTCCCTTATAATTTGCTGCATGATGTTTTCCAAATTCTTTTGTTGGTCCAGGCTTTCTAATAGTTCAATGATTCACAGTTGGTCTCTACTGGATCTTTTTCCAGGTCATTTGTTTTCCTTAGAAGCTACTTTATATTTTCTTCAATTGTATATGTCTTTTTATTATTTTGATGGAATCTTGTAGTCTTGTAGATTCATTGGTTTTTTTACTGTTAATTATTGTTTTTAGGATTTTATTTTCTTCCATAAACTTTTTTGTTTCCTTTTTAAAGTTGCTGAATTCTCTAGTCAACTTTTCACAAATTTCCTGCATGATTTTCATTTCTTGTCTCTATTTTTTCTTCTTCCTCTTTTCTTTGATTTTTAAATTCTTTTTTAAACTCTTTGAAAAGTTTTTGTATTTGAGTCAAAATTAAATACTGTCTTGATATTTCTCCTGTGAGTGATGTTTCACAGCTTTCTTCTCTAGGAATGGCATTACTGTCATCATTACCATTGAAGTATTTTTCTATTATGATTGCTCTTTTAGCTTTTTTTGCTCATCTTTGTTGCTGTAGTTCTGCTCCTGAAGTATATAGAGTACAGAACCAAGACTTTATTTTGCTGGGGCTGGTGTCTGATCCCTGACTTGTTGTTGGCCAAGATGTTGCCTATACAGTCCAGACCTTGCCATTGCAGAGATTTTTTTCCTTCCTTCCTTTGTGTCCATGTTGTAACTTAACAAAAGATTGTTCCTGTCACAGTCCTGTCTTTTACTCTGGTGTTTTCAGGTTTCAGACTTTATTTGGGCTTGGGATTCTCCTTGCTGCTTGCTATCCAGCTGCTGTGACCTCTTTTATTATTAAGCTGTTGGGACATGGATTGCACTATGGCTAAAAGCCTCCTGCTGGCTTTCCTTGCTTTCCCACCTCCTGGACCTTTCCTCCCTTTTTTCCCCCCAGAGATATGGACCTTGGGGCAGCTAGGTGGCGCAGTGGATAGAGCACTGACCCTGGAGTCAGGAGTAACTGAGTTCAAATTTGACCTCAGACACTTAATAATTACCTAGCTGCATGGCCTTGGGCAAGCCACTTAACCCCACTGTCTAGCAAAAAAAAAAAAAAAAAAAAAAAAAACTAAAAAAACCCCAAACAAACAAAGAGATGGACTTTCAATGAAGATCCTCCATGATGTCTGCAGTTGAAAACTTCTTTGAAATTTTTGTTTTCCTTGGTGGGATCTGTAGTATGAGTGTCAGAGTGTCGGAGTGTCAGAGTAGAGGCTTCATGTGTCTTTGGTAGGGAAAGGCTCTGGGAGATTGTTGGGTTCATGCCACCATCTTGTATTTGCCCCAAAAGTCCTCTTGGCTCAGCCTTGGAAGACCCAACATTACATAATGGATAGAAAAACAAACTTAGGGCTTAAAAATAAAAGATCTGAGTTCAAGGTTCCTAACTGACATATAATGACAATGTAGTCTTCAAAGTTACTTAGCCTTCTAATGCTCTAGGTCTGAAGCATCAATTTCATTGTCCTCAGTCAAGAGAGCAAAATTTCTCATTGTAGCCCAAACCAGATCAAAATGTAATAGATAAAAGTTTAACCATTTCAAATTACAATATCATATAGATAATGCTGATTTATTGTTTTCTAAGTCAATTTGTGTCCTGCAGGGATTTGTTTCTATTTTAATTTAATACCACTGCTTTAAGCATCTCTCTAAGATAAGTATTCCTATCATTGGGAGTTCTCTATGTAGAGGTTAAATATGGATCTGGACAGGAAAGAATAGTTGAAGAAACAGAGAAATAGAGTCAAAAATAGAGATAAGCTCAGAGAAAAAGAGATGGCCAAAGCGACAGAGGCACATAGAGAAATACAGCGACCTAGGGATTAAGAAAAAGAGACAGACATCATTAGGATTACATTTTTAGATATAATATATTATTTTCTACCATTAACTGATTGTATCTGGAGTAATGTTTTAAATTTTGGAGGCCTCATTTTATGTAAATTTTGGGAAATTGGAGAGCATTTAAAGTAGAACCATCAGAATGATGAAGGGTCATAAGATAACACTTAGGTCCTTAGATCAAAGAAATGAAGGACCTTTGGATTAAATAAAAAAAGGGAAATAGTAGTTCTTAGACTTGTCATGTATGACAATGCATGAAGAAAACTAATGCAATATCAGTAAATCCAGGCACAGCCAAACAGACAAGTGGAATTAGCTAGGATGATAGGATTAAGGAGGATAATTAAAGGACATATAAAATCAATACCATCTACTGTGAAATATGGAAAAATATATTATTGAACTACAGCCAAAAACCAATGGAACATAATCATTCAAAAAGCATGAGTACAGGAGGGAGAAAACCAAGATAAGAGTTATCTAAATATATAGAGAAGAAAAGAAGATAACCTTTAAGAGAAAACATTACAATAGCAATGTTCCAGATGCAAATAACAGAGATTATAACAAAATATTTTCTAATCTCAATTGATGCATCATTTATGAACCAGAAGCTAAAAGATTTTACTTTCATTTGCAAAACAACTTTAAATCCACTGAAGATAGGCACATATTCATTATTGCATTTTTTTCATATTTCTTCCCATGTCATCTCAGACAAATCTCCAAAATCTCTGTGAATTTTGATATTCTACTTGAAAGTAAGTGAAACAATCTAGCAATTAGTAATTTCTTATTGCAGTGAAGTAATCATTCCCCTTTGACCTCCAACTAAAGGCATGATCACAATATCTATTTGTATTATATTAATGACAAGAAAATCACAGGGCCATATGACCTCCCTTTAATGTGATTCAGAAATTCCTATGTAAGACTTTTATTTACTATTAGTAGAAGAAGCTTTTCATGCCCGATCAAGCACAGTGTCAATAATGCCTCTGGATAAGATACAGTACTATAATTTTATGCTTACAAATAGCATTATAGGCATAGCATATATGAGCCTCTGTTGATGGATCTTTATGGCCAATAAAAAAGGATTTTCCCCACTTCATGTTAACATATTACAACAAATATTCTAATGCCTGATAGTTATGGTTATTATGTGCTTCTATAATGAGCATCATTTCCTAGGTTTTGCTTCTGATGAAAAAAGGAAAAGAAAGGAAGGATTTCTCTAGTTGGTACTTAAGAAGGAAAGTGTTTTTATTATCATTATTATGATTTTTTAATCCATTTTTCCTTCATTAATATAGTTAATCTTTAATATAGGGATTTCTTAGAAAAGGGGAAGCTTTCAGAAACTTCAGGTATTTTAGACTCAACAAAAATTTTGCATTAGAGAACTAATAATAAATGGTGTTAATTTTATCATAATATTTTCTATTTTCCTTTTCCTTTATGTAAAACTCAATGAGTTTAAGACTAGAAAAAATCTGCATAATTTTAGTTTTGAAGATAATAGATGGATATAATTTGAATGTCTAAACTGTTGGGGGCTACTGCATATTTTAAAAACCATATGATTATAGAGCTTTTCTATGAGTTCAGGTATCAGTCATTAGATTTTGTTTTCCATGCAAAACTAAGTTTGCCTCCTCCAAAAAAAATGCATCCTTCTCCATTTAAAAAGTCTCAATAATTCAGGATCTTTATGTTTTTAGTGTAGAAAAGATCTGATAGTTTCATAGGCATTGATCATTTTTATATAATGACTACCACTTTTATCCTGCCCAAATCTATCTGAATCCTTTAAAAACTGCAAAAGCATATAGAGGAATATTGAGTATAAATTCTGGTTTTATAGAACTTTTTATGTCTTTGATCATTCACTGCAATTCCCCTAGTTGAATTAATGGAACCAATTGAACTTTTGCAGAAATTCTTATAATATTATTCTCTCTGTGTCTCTGTGTCTCTGTGTCTCTGTGTCTCTGTCTCTGTCTCTCTCTCTCTCTCTCTCTCTCTCTCTCTCTCTCTCTCTCTCTCCTCCCCTCTCCTCTCTCCTCTGCCCTCCTCTCCACATTCCCAGGTTCTGGTTAGGAAATGGCCCCCGTATTGCCGTATTGTAAAGACAAAACTGAAGTCTTCTCCAGTACATTTGAGTTCTATAAAAGGAGATATTAAATAGAAAAAAATTTGAATGACTATTCCCAATAATATTTGACTTCCTTTTTCCATGACTGCTGTTTCAAATCAGATTTTCCAGGCCTTGAATTACACAATGATTCATTCTGTAGAATGATCATGAACATGTATTGTTTATACTAATGTATATATAGGACATCACTCTTTTTAGATTATAAGTTGCTTGAGGACAGATCTTGTTTCAGATTTTGTATCTCCAAACTTAGCATCATGTCTTGTTGGACATTTAATACTTGTTTGTTGGCTGATTAAAGCTTGAAAGTGGAATATCATTGATGGATTAGATTAGAAATTGACCCTGGCTTTTAAAAATCAACTGAATCATTTTCAGGCATTTAAAACATATCTATTTGATTCAGTCCCTTAACTAGGCTCAAAAATGTCATAAGCTGGAGGGCACACAGAAGAAAGAAACCAAAATAATGAAGAGTAACAATTTATTTCATGTGAGCATCAGTAAAAGGAAACAGATGCTTAATCTGGGAAAATTTAGGAAAATTCATTAAAGCTGTACTCTTGAATTTGGAAAGCTGATACATAGAAGATGTAATAAATTTGTTCTATTTGGTCTCAAAAGAATGAATTAGTAATGCTGAGTGTAATTTGTCAAATAAATTATGTTAAAAGTAAAAATACATCTCAAAATTAGAGCTATCATCACACCCATCAGATTAGCTAAAATGACAAAAAGTGAACACAATCAAAGTTGGAGAGGTTGTGGGAGGATTGGGATTTTAATGCATTGCTGGTGAAGTTGTCAAATGATCAAGTTGTTCTGGAGAGCAATAAGGAACTGTGACCAAAGAGTAATAAAATTGCTTATACCTTTTGACCCAGCAATTCCAATTCTAGACCTATATCTAGAAGAAATCATAAAAATGTGAAAAGTCCCACATGTTCTAAAATACTCATAGCAGCTCTTTTGGTGGAAAAGAATTGAAAATTCAGGGGATTACCATCAACTGGGGAATGGTTAAACAAATTATGGCATATGAATATTATGGAATACTATTTTTCTATTAAAAAAACATTTATGGTAGTACTTCAGAGAAGCATGGGGTGAATTACACAATTTGATTTTGAGTGAAGGGAGTAGAACCAAGAGAACAATGTACACATTAACAACAACATTATGAGATGATCATGGTGGATGTAACTCCTCTCAGCAGTTCAGAGAGCTAGGACAATCCCATTCCCATCAAAAGGAAGAAAAACAAAACAAAACAAAATGAAAAAATCCTTCAGAAACTGTTGAACACTACATACACTTTTTAAAAAAAAACATCTCTTATGCATTTCTTTCTCTTAATCTTAATCCCTCATACCAAAAATGACTAATCTATAAACATGTTTAAAATAAATGAGTATGTACAACATGAACTTGACTATTGCTGCTGAGGGGAAGGGAGAATGAATGCAAATTTTGTAATTTAAATATATGAACATGCATAAGAATGAATGTTGAAAAAATTTCATAACATTTTGAAAAATAAAATATCAAATAAAAATTAGAGCTATCAAAAAAGTAGAATGGAAATTTAAAGCAGAGTCAAGATAATAAAAGAAGTAACTGAATTACCTTAATATTTTCTTACAAAGAAACATGACAACAATTCTTATACCACAGAGTCCAAAAACTGGATGGAGACAAATTTTAAGGAGGTGAGAAAGAATGGATTATGGCATTGAGATGGAGGTTGATGCCGATCCCACAAGGTAGCAACTCTGAATGTGACCTTGGAGGTTACTTCAGCAAACAAAGCTTTAGGAATTCATAAGCCAAAGATTGGGCAGTGGGTCAGAAAGATATTACAGAGGACCACTGTGCTAGAACTAGTTTCAGGGTAATGCACCTATAACAGCTCATAGATTGTGTTTCTAGGGCAAAGGGTAGTGACTATAGATACAAGGTATTAGGAGGCATGAAGAATAGTTTTCCTTGCTGTCCTAAGGGATTAGAGTTCCTAAGGAACACTACCACTTTACTTCCCAAGAGTGCCAGAACCCATGGCTCAATCTTGATTGCCTAAAGGGATCAGATACCCATTTTAAGTAAAGAGCACAGTGAATTTAGACCAGGAAATCAATTACCATATTTTACTTAGATTGCACAAACTTGGGAACACTAAAAACATCCACAGTTTTAGAACTAGATCTGAAAATAGCAATGCATAAAAGTATGAACCTTGGAGCAGTGAACTACCCACCATGCTGGAAACAGTCCAATTTTAACATAAAGTTCAAAGTTAATGAAGTGGTTAGAAAAAGAGTGAACACCATAATACACCATAATAACTACAACAAAATAATTAATTCATACAAAGAACAAGGCACAAACTCAGAAGAAGACTATCATGTCAAAACAGTCATAAGCAAAACCTCAAAGAAAAACTATGAATTGAAAAGAAACCCAACAAGAATTTTCAGAATTAATTTTTTTTAGATTCGAATAAGAGTAATAAAGGGAAAAGAGAATAAAGAAATAAGATCAATTAAGTAATATATAACCCAATTCCAGTGGTCTCAGATTAAAGAGAAAAATAGGCCAAGCAGTCAGACAGAAGCCATTCAAATAATACAGTCACATTCAGGACCATACAGGATTTAGCAACTACCATGGTAAAGGAACAGATGGTTAAGGAATGATATTGTGGAAAGCAAAGGAGCTAGGATTATAATCAATAATAACTGACGCAGAAAAAATAAGTGAAGAATTTTCTGGGGAAATGGTATTTGATTGAAGAGGACTTTTTAAAAATTCTTGAAAAAAAGACTAGAGATGAAAAGAAAATTTGACTTTTAAATGTAATCCTCAAGAGAAACATAAAAGGTAAACATGAGAGAGAGATCAAAAGTATTTCAATTAGGTTTAATTATTTAAATTTCTATATTCGAAGAAGATATGTGTAACTTATAAAGATTTGTTTTCATTATTAGGGAAGTTTGAAGGATTCCATATAAACAGAGGGTATTGGACTGATTCAATTATGTTAGAATTATGTAAAAAAAATAAATAGGTGAGAAAGAGGGATGCTCTAGATGAAGAGAGAAGGAAGAGAAAAATTAAGAAACTTATTAGACATTAAAGAAGTATTTAAAGTTTTTACAGTGGAGGAAAAATGGGGGCAGTATTGCTTGAAGACACAAAATTTTAGAAATATATCTTATCAAAAGAGGAAGTGGAGAGTAAAGGACATAAGATAAAGAGAGGTTCTAAAACTAGGTGGATTAAGGATGGCCATAATCACTAGCAAAGCAGACTTGTGAGGAGGCAAAAAATAAAAGAGACAAAAGGGGTATAAACAGAAGAAAAAGAATGTAGGAACATGTATATTAATCTGTGAATGTGAATAGGATGAATTCACAGTTAAAAAAAGAAGTATGCAGCAGAATGGATTAAAACAAAAATTTAAAATTGTAAAACATTTGAAACAGTGAAAAATATAGAAATAAGATAAGGAATAACATATAGAAGTAAAATAACAATCTTCATCTGAGATAAATTAAAAGGAAAATTATACTTAAGAGAAATAAACAGGGAAACTACATGTTCCTAAGAACACCAGATAAATTAAATGTTAAAACTAAACATATATGACCCAGGAATATAATATTCACTTTCTTTTTTTTTCCCCTAGATTTTTCAAGGCAATGGGGTTAAGTGGCTTGCCCAGGGCCACACAGCTAGGTAATTATTAAGTGTCTGAGACCAGATTTGAACCCAGGTACTCCTGACTCCAAGGCTGGTGTTCTATTCACTTTGCCACCTAGCCGCCCCTCACATTCTTAATTAAAGGAAACCTTAAATGAATTTTAGAAAGGAAAGCTATTAATGGGAAATCTCAAATTTTCCCCTTAAAAAAACTATAAAATTCTAAGCATAAAATGCATAAAAAGAAACTAAAGATATGAATATAATTTTTAAAAATTAGATAATATACATGTCTGCAGAAAATTAAATGGCGTATAACATTTTTTCAGTTGTACAAGGCCTTCACAAAAATTGACCATGTGTTAGGACATAAAATCTCATAAGAAATGCAGAAAAACAAAAATGGTAAATGCACCTTTTCAGAACAAAATGAAATAAAAATTTCATTTAATAAAGGAATAAGAAACATGGGTTAAAATTAATTAAAATATAGTCTAATGCTGAACAATGGAAAAATCATAAAATGAATTGAAAATTTCATTTAAGATAATGACATCAATGATATAAGAAAATAAAATGTATATGATAGAGCCAAAACATTATTGGAAAAAATTTATATTTCTAAATGCATACATCAATAAAAGAGAGAGAACAGATCAAAGAATCAGCATAGAATTAAAAAATAAACTGGAAAAGAGTAAATTAAAAATCCTCAGATGAATATTGAAATGAAAATATTGAAAAGCAAAGGAAATTCAACAAAGTTGAAAACAAAATGTGACCAAAACATGAATTTTTTTCTAAAAAAAGCTAAGAACAAAAATAAAACAATGATTTATTTAATTAAAAAAGGAAGAAAATAATCTAATTATTAATCTCAAAAATGAAAAAAGGTAAGGTGAATGAATCATCAATAATGATGAAATTAAATTCCATGCATTGAAATATATATATATATATATATATATATATAATTGAAATGACTGATTTTTTTCAAAACTATGAAATTGACTATATTGACAGAAGAAATGCAAAATTTAAATAACTTTATTTTTAGAAATTAGACAAGTCATAAATGAATTCCCAAGGAAAAAGCAATAGGATTAGATGGATTTAAATTTTTATGCCAAACATTTAAGGAAGAATTTAACCAAATACTCTGAAAACTATTTTAAAAAAATGGGTAAAGTAGTCCTTCAAAAGTCCTGCTTTGGCACAAATATGTTGCTGATACTAAAACCAAGACAAGCAAAAACCGAAAAACTAAAGGTCAATTTCTCAAATTAACACTGAAAAAAAATACAAAAGAAGGTGTCTTAGCCTTCCTTACCAGGTCTAAAATTATATTTTAAAGCATCTGTCATCAAAACTGTCTGGTATGGGCTATGAAATTGAGTGATGGATCAGTGGAATAGACTAGGTACAAAAGCAGGAAATGATTGTGGTAATCTGCTGTTTGATAAACCCAAAGAGTCCAGCTATTGGGACAAAAATTTTCTCTTTGATAAAAAGTCTCTCTTCGATAAAACATGAAAATTGGAAGTCAGTATGGAAGAAACTTGGATTAGACCAACACTTCATACCTTATAGCAAGATAAGTTCAAAATGGATACAGGATTTAGACAAAAAAATATTATATCAAACTTGAAGATCAAGGAGAAGTTAACCTGTCAGATCTATGGAACGAGAAACAGTTTTTGACCAAGGAAGAGATGAAGAGCATCATTAAAACAAAAATAAAGAATTTGGTAACATTAAATTAAAACACTTTTGCACAGACAAAACCCACTGTAACTAAAATAGAAAGAAATGTAGTAAATTGAGAACCAATTATTGCAACTAGCATTTCTGACAAATGACCCATTTCTAAAATATGCAGAGAGCTAAGTCAAATTTTCAAAAAAAAAAAATTCCTCAATTGATAAATGGCGAAAGGATATGCAAAGGCAATTTAAAGATGAGGACATCAAGGCAATCCAATGTCATATGAAAAATTGTTCTAAATCATTTCTTATTAGCGAAATGCAAATTAATGCATCTCTGAGATCACCACCTCACACCTCTCAGACTGGCCAATTTGACCAGAAAGGACAATGATCAATGTTGGAATGGATGTGAGAAATCTGGGACACTAATACATTGTTGGTGGAGCTATGAACTCATCCAACCTTTCTGGAGAGCAATTTGGGGTTTTGCCCAAAGGGCAACAAAAAAGTGCATCCCTTTGACCCAGCAATACCACTACTGGGTCTATACACTGAAGAGATTATGGAAAAGGGTTAAAACATTACTTGTACAAATATATTCATAGCAGCCCTGTTTGTGTTGGCAAAGAATTGGAAATTAAGTGAATGTCCTTCAATTAGGGAATGGCAACTGTGGCATATGTATGTCATGGAACACGATTGTTTTATTAGTAACCAGGAGGGATGGGAATTCAAGGATGCCTGGAAGGATTTGCATGAACTCTTGCAGATCAAGATGAGCAGAACCCAATAAAACATTGTACACCCGAATAGCAACATGGGGGTGATGATCAACCTTGATGCACTTGCTCATTCCATCAGTGCAACAATTAGGGACAATTTTGGTCTATCTGTGTGGAGTTTGAACAAAGACCAAAGACTATTACCTTCAATTTTGAAAATAAATACTGCTTTCTTATTATGTATTTTTGCTATCTCTTGTCCTTTATTTTTCTTCCTTAAGAATATGATTTCTCTCACATCACATTCAACTTACATCCTTGTGTACCATGGAAACAATGCAAAGGCTAACAGACTGCCTTCTGTGGGAGGTGGGGGAGGGAAGCAAGATTAGGGGAAAAATTGTAAAACTCAAAATAAGTAAAAATCTTTCCAAAAAATTAAAGCAAAAGAGTTTGCAAAAGCCAAATAAAGTGAAATACTAGCAACAAGATTTAAGAAATATTTCAGAAAATATTTATGTATAATGTATACCAGGAATTCATGTTTGGTTTAACAGTAATAAAATATTAACTTAATTGACCATATTAATAACAAAAATCAGAATTATATCAATAAAAATGGTAAATCAAATTCTTTTTTTAAAACCTAGGAAGATTTATATAAACTGATACAAAATGAAGTGACCAGAATCAAAAGAAAATTTTGCATAGGAACCGCAATATTGCAATGATATTTAATTTTTAAAGACTTTGTTATTCTGATTTATACAATGATCCAAGACAATTACAAAATTGTCATGATGAAAAACGTTATATACCTCCAAGAGTGTTAGTAAACTTCAAGGGAAGATTGTAAAATACTGTCTTATTTTTTCTGTTTTATCTTGATTTTACAACATGGTAAATCTGAAAATATATTTTTTGTGACTTTGCATATGTAACTGATATAAATCTTTCTTGGTTTCTCAGTGGGTTTTGGAAGAGTGAGAGGGATAGTATTTTCTGTGAATGTAAAAACAAACAAACAAACAAACAAACAAACAAATAAATAAATAAATAAATGAATGAATAAATAAATACAATCTGAAAATAAGAATTTATAATGGGTTGTCTTAGATGTTTGTGGGTTTATTGGGGCAAGTAGATGGTGCAGTAGATAGACTACCATCCGTGGAGGAGCTGAGTTTAAATCTGACCTCAGACAATTAATACTTGTTTAGTTGTGTGACCTTGGACTAGTCACTTAATCCCATTGCCTTGAAAAAATTTTAAAAAAAGATTGTGAGTTTCCATTCTTTTTAGGCCTTCAAATAAATGCTAGAAAATTTACTAGAGGCCATTTTTCCTTCAGGCATAGGCTAGACTAATAGTCCCTGAAGTAACTACTAAAAGGAAAGACTATTTTCCTCCATTCACACACACACACACACACCATTCTAGAACTTTAGGAAAAATAAAAGAAATTCTAAAAGAAGTTAGACCTATATCTTAAAGTAAATTGTTAAAGAATGCTTACTTACATTACAGGAAAAATAAACTATGCATTTAACATTTCCAATCAATGGGTAGCTTCATTAGGTTATTCAAGAAGATTTAGCTAAACAAAGGAAATTTCAATCTTTCTCCTAATGCATCAAAGAAATTAAGAAGCTGTTCAGCATCTCAGTTCCCATGACATTTACCCTATGGGACAGAATGGAATTATTTGGATATAACTGGGAAGAGGCAGAATTCCATATGTTTAAAACTAAATTTGCATTAGCAGGTGCTTCTTTCTGATTGTTAAACAATAGATTTTACCTATGAAATATTCACATATTTATCTGAAAAATTTAATGTTTTCTTAGACAAACATCTTCAATCATAAAAATTCTAAATATTTGAATGTAAAGTCATTAAATGAGAAAGTACAACCTCACAAGTTCTGTTTCTTTTATATTATATTACATTCCAAAAGTCTGTATTTCTGGGCTGAGCAATGGAAGAGCTGTCAAGTGATGTAGAAATTCTTAAATCATGAGATCCCATTTCAAGGAATATGCCATTCATATGAATCATTATGTTTTAAAAATTTGCATATAAACAGATTTTAATTTTTTAAAATATTCTTGACACTCAACTATAAAGACACTTTCAATTACATGCATTTTAATTTACAACCCAAGTTACCTTTTCTAGGCTGACATATTTGATTCATTCTCTCATTATTAAACTTGCTTTGCTATTTTGACTATTATGCTAAAAGAGTCTTAATTGCAGTCTCAAAATATAGTAATCCAAATTGAAACATTATAAATTTTTAGAAGGCTGGACCTGTAGGCAAAAATTTTCTCTTCTTGGGCCAAGATGGTGGAGAGAAGACAGGCACAGTTCTAAAATCTCCTGATCTTTCCCCATCTATGATATGAAACAAATGTCTTAACAAAAATCTGATCCACAAAACCCAGCAAGAAAATCCAGGAGAAATAATATCCACCTTAGGATATTTCTTCTGCTCTCATGTGTGAGTCTGGGTACAGAGGGCGGATCAGCCATGGATCAGCCTGATTAGCTGCAGGTTTTGAGCCCTGGGAACCTGAGGGCCAGAGAACTGGACCTGCTTGATCAGTGCTGAGGCTAGACCACAGGGACGTGGGTCAACTAGGGAGCAGAGGCATTGGTGTTATTGCTGACCATCTGGAGCCTGCCAGCCGGGCTGAGGAAAGAGCTCCAGCATGAGAGAGCTTCCAACATCAAGCCTGGTCTGAGGAACTCCAAGTCCACACCTCCATTATGGCTTAAACCTATTCCAGGAACAAACACAAATACAGACCTTCTGCCCCAGACACAGGTGGTGAGCAGGAGAACCAACTGAGCTGGCAGTAGGGAGAGGGATGACATCACCATAAGGCATAGTCCACCACTGATTGAAGACAAAAGTATTTAACAGCTTCAATCACTCCCTCCAGGCCAAGGAAGAAGGCCTCAATCAAGGACACAAGGGAAAGCAACAAGCACCTACTACTGGCCAGTCAGAGAAATTACACTCAGTAAGCAAATCTTCTAGCAACCCTACTGGCCAGCTGAAGATATTGCACTCAGTGAGGAATACCTCTATGGATCCCAACACCAAACTTCTGTGAACCAGTACCCCCTCAACTCAAGGTTTGAAAAATGAAGAAAGCTCAGCAAAAAGGTGGATTCATAGAAAAATTATTGGAAGAAAAAGATCCTAACTCAAGGAGACCTAGAACATCTGAGGAGACTATGATTTGGCCTGCAACAGAGAAAGACTTCCTTGAAGAAATAAGGAAGGAGTTTAAAATCAAATGGAAAATTTGAGAGAGTCAATTAACACCTTGCAACAGAAAATAAATCACCGAAAAACACAATTGGACAAATACAAAATGAAAATAATACTTTCAGATCATCAATTGGACAAATAAAATGAGAATAATTCTCTCAGATGCTCAATTAGGCAAATGTAAAAACAGAATTCCTTCAAAACTTCAATTGATCAAATGGAAAGCACTATCAAAAATAGAATTGACCAACTGGAAAAGGAGTTGCAAAAGGTAAATGCATAAAACTACTCTCTAGAAAAAGAATGGAGTCTGTGGAAACAAATGACTTCATGAGACAGCAAGAGCCTGTTAAACAAAACCAAAAAAAAGAAAAAATAGAAGAAAATGTAAAATACCTCATCAACAAAACCACTGACCTTGAGAATAGATAGAGGAGGGGCAACCTGGGAATTATTGAACTCCCTGAAAACATTGAAGAGAAAAGAAAGCCTAGATTTAATAATACAGGATCTAGAGATGGAAAATTGCCCTGATATCATGGAACCAGGGGGAAAGCAGTTATTGAAAAAATACATTGATCCCCTCTGGAAAGACATCCTAAAATGGAAAAAAATCAAGGAATGTTGTGGCCAAATTCCAGAACTATCAGATAAAAGAGAAAATCCTGCAAGAAGTCAGAAAGAAACAATTTAAACACCAAGGAGCCACAGTAAGGATTACGCAGGACCCAGCTACATCAACATTGAGGGATCTAAGGCCCTGGACTGAGATATTCCAAAAAGCCAGGGAAGTTGGAATGCAGCTAAGAATCCTCTATCCCACATAGCTGAGCCTTCATTGTCAGGGGAAAAGATGGATATTTAACGAAATGTAAGAATTTCAAAAATTCCTGATGAAAATACCAGAGCTAAATAGAAAATCTGGACATTAAACAGGAGGTACAAGAGACACATGAAAAGGAAAAAATAGGGGTGGGTAAAGAAAAAAAAACTACTCCCAGTGTGAGAAAAATATTCTCATAACTCTTGCGAATTATAACTCTAACAGAGAGAATACACCTAAACAGAAGTGATGGACACTCATGACTTATCCATGAGACTGCTACCCAATAGGATGAAACTGGCTATAACCCTAACTTGGGAGAAAGACTCTATTAACTCTCAAGATCTGTAACTCTAATAGATAGGATATGCTTAGTTAGAAGTGATGGATACTCAGAATTTTCTATGACTCAGATAGAAGGATTTAAAAGTACCTCCTCCTTAAAAAGGGAGAGAGGAGGGATGTTATTGAATGGGGTAAATCTCATTACATTAAGTGGTCCAAAAGACCTATGGTAATACAGGAGACAAAAAAGAGGAGGGGAAAAACACCTGAATTTTCTTCTCATCAGACTTGGCTTAAAGTTAGCTTACACACATACTCAGTTAACTTAAAAAAAAATCTTACCTTTCAAGTAATAAAAGGGGAGGGTGGCAAGAGAAAGGGAGGGGGAGGAAAAAAGGGAACTAACAGAATAAATGGAAGGGAAAAGGGGAAGAAAAGAAAGGGGAGGGGATGGATATAGGAGGGCAAGCACGCTGAAGGGGGTGGTATTCAGAAACAAAATACTGGTGAATACGGATAAAGAGAAAAAAGGGAAAAATACAAGCAGAGGAAATATAGCATGGAGGGTAATAAAGAATTAGTACTTGTAACTTTGAATGTGAATGGGATGAACTCTCCCTTAAAATGTAAGTGAATAGCAGAATGGATTAAAAAACCAGAATCCTACAATATGCTGCTTTCAAGAAACCCATTTGAAACAGAGAGATACATAGAGAGTAAAGATAAAAGGCTGGAGCACAACATATTTTACTTCAGCTAAACTGAAAAAAGCAGAGGCAGAAATCCTTATCTCAGACAAAGTATATGCAAAAATAGATGGCATTAAAATAGATAAGGGAGGAAACTATATCCTCCTAAAAGTTAGCATAGACAATAAAGTGATTTCAATACTGAATAAATATGCACCCAATGGGATAGCATCCAAATTCTTAGAGGAGAAGATGAAAGAATATCAGGAAGACATAGACCGCAAATCTCTACTAGTGGGAGAACTCAACCTCCCACTATCAGATCTAAATAAATAGAATCATAAAATAAACATGAAAGAAGTTAAGGAGGTAAATAGATAGTTAGAAAAACTAGATATGATAGACTTATGGAGGAAATTGAATGGGGATAGAAAGGAATATATAACTTTTTTCTGTACAGTACATGGCACTTATACAAAAATTGACCAAGAACTAGGGCAAAAAACCCCATAATGAGCAATTGCAGAATGGGAGAAATAGTGAATACATCTTTCTTAGATCACAATGCAATAAAAATCATATGCAATATTGGGCCAAGGAGATACAGACCCAGAACCAATTGGAAACTGAAAAAAACCTCATTTTAAAGAATGAGTGGTCAAACAACAAATTATAGAAAGAATTAATGATTTTATCCTAGATAATGACAAAAATGAAGCAACATACCCAAACGTATGAGATTTACTCAAAGTAACTATCGGGATAAATTATATATTTAAATGCGTACATGAATAAATTAGAAAAGGAGGAAATCAATGAACCAAATATCCAACTAAAAAAATTAGAAAAAGAACAAATTAAAAATTTCCAATTAAATACCAAATTGGAAATTTCAAAAATTAAAGGATAAATTAATAACAGCAAAAGCAAAAATCTATTGAATTAATAAATAAAACCCAAAATTTGGTTTTTTGAAAAAAAATGCAAATGAGGACACTCTGTTATTTTGATTTAACAAAAAAGAAAGAAAAAAACAAAATTTCTAGTATCACAAATGAAAAAGGTAAACTGAGCATCCATGAGGAGGAAATTAAAGTAATAATTCCAAATTATTTTGCAGATCACTATGATAATAAATTTAACTATCTAAGTGAAATGGATGAATATTTACAAAACTATATGTTGCCCAGCTTAAATGAAGAGGAGCTTAAATACCTCAACAACCCCATCTCATAAAAAAGAAATTCATCAAGCCATCATTGAAGTCCCAAAGAAAAAATCTCCTGGGCCTGATGGATTCACAACTGAATTCTACCAAATATGTAAGGAACAATTGGTTCTAATTTTAAATAAACTCATTGGGAAAATGGGGGAAGACAGAACTCTGCCTAACTCTTTCTATGAAACCAATATGGTGCTGATACCTAAGCCAGGAAGAGTTAAAACAGAGAAGGAAAAATATAGACCTATCTTCCTGAAGAATATAGAGGCAAAAAACATAAATAAAATCTTAGCAAAACTATACAAGTTATCACTAAGATAATACATTTGAACAAAAGAGGATTCAACCCAGGATTGCAGGGTTGATTCAATATTAGGAGAACTGTTGGCATAATCAATTATATCAACAACAAACCTATCAGAAATTATATGATAATATCAATAGATACTGAAAAACATTTTGAAAAAATACTGCACAATTTCCTACCAAAAACACTAGAGAGTGTAGAAATAAATGGACTGTTCCTTAAAATAATTAGCAGTATCTATCTGAAACCATCAACAAGCATTATATTCAATGGGGAGAGGCTAGAGGCATTCCCAATAAGATCAGGGGTGAAACAAGGATGCCCATTATCACCACTACTATTCATTATCGAATTAGAAATTTTAGCTTCAGCAATTAGAGAAGAAAAAGAAATTGAAGGATCTAGAATTGGGAAGGAAGAGACAAACTCTCACTCTTTGCAGATGACATGATGTTATACCTAGAGAATGCCAAGAAACCATCCAAAAAACTACTGGAAACAATTAGTAATTTTTAGCAAAGTTGCAGGATATAAAATAAACCCTCACAAATCCTCAACTTTTCTATATATGACTAGCAAGATACAGCAGGAAGAGCTAGAAAGAAAAATCCCATTCAAAGTATCCTCAGACAACAAAAATTCCTGGGAGTCTATTTGCCAACGCAGATTCAAAATTGTTTTTGAAAACAATTATAAAATAATTCTCATGCAAATTACATTAGATTTAAATAATTGGGGCAATATCAACTGCTCATGTATAGGTAGAGCTAATATAATTAAAATGACAATTTTAACAAAACTAAACTGCCTGTTTAGTGCCCCACCAATCAAAATCCCAAAAATTACTTTAATGAGTTAGGAAAAATTGTAAGTAAATTCATCTGGAGAAATAAAAAGTCAAGAATTTCCAGGAGTTTAATGAAAAAAAAAGTGCAAAAGAAGAGGGCTTAGCCCTACCTGATCTAAAATTATATTATAAAGCATCAGTCATCAAAACTCTTGGTATTGGCTAAGAAATAGAGTGGTAGACCAATGGAATAGACTAGGTGTAAAAAGCAGGAGATGACTATAGTAATCTGCTGTTTGATAAACCCAAAGAGTCCAGCTATTGGGATAACAACTCTCTCTTTGATAAAAACTGCTGGGATAATTGGAAGTTAGTATGGAATAAACTTAGATTAGACCAACACCTCACACTTTTATCAAGCTAAGATCCAAATTGTTCCAGAATTTATATGTAAAAAACAATACTATAAGCAAATTAGAAGATCAAGGACTAGTTTACCTGTCAGATCTTTGGAAAGGGAAGCAGCTTTTGAGTACAAAAGAGATGGAGAACATCACTGAATACAAACTAGATGATTTTGATTACATTAAATTAAAAAGCTTTTGCACAGATAAAACCACTGTAACCAAGATTAAAAGAAATGCAGTAAACTGGGAAACAATCTTTACAACTAATGATTCTGAGAAAGGACTCATTTCTAAAATATACAGAGAACTGAGTTATTTTAAAAAAAGCCATTCCCCAATTGACAAATGGTCAAAGGATATGCAAAGGCAATTTACAGATGAGATCAAAGCAATCCATACCCATATGAAAAATTGCTCTAAATCATTAATTATTAGAGAAATGCAAATCAAAGCTTCTCTGAGGTACCACCTCACATCTCTCAGATTGGCCAATATGATTAGAAAGGATAATGATCATTGTTAGAATTGTGGGAAATCTGGGACACTATTACACTGTTGGTGGAGTTGTGAACCTTTCTGCAGATAAATTTGGAACTATGATCAAAGGGCAACAAAAATGAGCCTACCTTTTGATCCAGCAATACCACTACTGGGTCTATACGCTGAGGAGATGATGAGAAAGGGTAAAAACATCACTTGTACAAAATTATTCATAGCAGCCCTGTTTGTGGTGGCAAACAATTAGAAATCAAGTAAATGTCCTTCAATTGGGGAATGGCTTAGCAAACTGTCGTATATGTATGTCATGGAACACTATTGTTCTCTTAGAAACCAGGAGGGACTGTATTTCAGGGAAGCCTGCAGGGATTTTCATGAACTGATGTTGAGTGAGATGAGCAGAACCAGAAAAACACTGCACACCCTATCAGCAACATGGGGGTGATGTTTGACCTTGACGTACATGCTTGTTCCTTCAGTGCAACAACCAGGGACAATTTGGGCCATCTGCAATAGAGAATGCCATCTGTATCCAGATAAAGAACCATGGAGTTTGAACAAAGTTCAAGGACTATTCCCTTTAATTTAGGGGAAAAAAAAACTGCTATCTTATTGTCTGATCTTGTTATCTCTTATACTTTATGTTTCTTCTTTAAGGATATGGTTTCTCTCTCATCACACTCAATTTGGACCAATGTACAACATGGAAACAAAATAAAGACTGACAGATTGCTTTTTGTGGGTGGGATGAAGGGAAGTTAGATTGGGAGAAAAACTGTAAAACTCAAACTCAAATAAAATCTTTACAAATAAAAAAATAAAACACTTCTCACACAAATTAAATAAGATTTAAATACCTGGGCAATCATCAACTGCTCATGGATAAATCAAGATAATATAATAAAATCGACAGTTCTACTAAAACAAAACTGTTTATTGCCCTACCAATGCAAATTCCAAAAAATTAATGAGTTAGAAAATTTTAAGTAAATTCATATTGAGATATAAAAAGTCAAGAATTTCCAGGGTTTTAATGAAAAACATGCAAAAGAAGGTGTCTTTGCCTTAGCAGACCTCAAGTTATATCATAAAGCATCAGTCATCAAAACTGTCTGGTATTGACTAAGAAATAGAGTGGTGGATCAGTGGAATAGACTAGGTACAATAACAGGAAATGATTATAGTAATATGCTGTTTGATAAACCCCAAGAGTCCAGCTATTGGGATAAAAATTCTCTCTTTGATAAAAACTGCTAGGATAATTGGAAGTTATTATGGAAGTAACTTGAATGAGACCAGCACCTCACACCGTATTCCAAGGGAAGATCCAAATGGATACAGGATTTAGACATAATAAATAATACTATATGCAAACTAGAAGATCTAAGACTAGTTTACCTGTCAGATCTTTGGAAAGGGAAGCAGTTTATGACTACAAAAGAGATGGAGAACATAATTGAATACAAACTAGATGATTTTGATTACATTAAATTAAAAAGCTTTTGCACAGGCAAAACCACTGTAATCAAGATCAAATGAAATGTAGTAAACCGAGAAACAATTTTTAAAACATTTTTTTCTGACAAAGGACATTTCTAAAATATACAGAGAACTGAGTCATATTTATTTTAAAAAGCCATTCCCCAATTGACAACTGGTGAAAGGATATGCAAAAGCAATTTATAATTGAGGAGATCAAAACAGTCCATTGTCTTATGAAAAATTGCTCTAAATCATTACTTATTAGAGAAATGCAAATCAAAGTTTCTCTGAGGTACCACATCACACCTCTCAGACTGGCCAATTTTACCAGAAAGGATAATGATCATTGTTGGATGGGTTGTGGGAAATTTGGGACTCTATTACATTGTTGGTGGAGCTCTGCACTCATCCAAACTTTCTGGAGAGAAATTTGGAACTCCTCCCAAAGGGCAACAAAAATGTGCATACCCTTTGATCCAGAAATACCACTAATGAGTCTATACCCTGAAGAGATGATGTGAAAGGGCAAAAATATCACTTGCACAAAATTATTTATAGCAGCCCTGTTTGTGGAGGCAAAAAATGGAAATTAAGTGAATGTCCTTCATTTGGGGAATGGCTTAGCAAACTGTGGTATATGTATGTCATGGAACACTATTGTTATATTAGAAACCGGGAAAGATGGGAATTCAGGGAAGCCTGGAAAAATTTGTATGAACTGATGCTCAGCAAGATGAGTGGAACCAGAAAAACACTGTACACTTTAACAGCAACATGGGGGCAATGATCAATGTTGATGGACTTGCTCGTTCCATCAGGGAAACAATCAGATAATTTGGGGTTCTTCGCATTGGAGAATACCATCTGTATTCAGTGAAACAACTGTAGAGTTTGAACAACGACCAAGGACTATTACCTTTAATTTAGAAAAAAAACGAACTGTTATCTCATTGTCTGATCTTGCTATCTCTTATACTTTTTGTTTCTTCCTTAAGGATTTGATTTCTGTCTTACCACATTAAATTTGGATCAATGTATATCATGGAAACAATGAAAAGACTGACAAATTGCCTTCTGTGGAGGGTGGGAGGAGGGAAGTAAGATTAGGAGGAAAATTGTAAAACTCAAAATAACTAAAATCTTTTAAAAAATTATCTGTTTTCATAAAAATTACCTCTACTAAGTTTCTCCTAAAGAGGTGCATGTGTCTTATAAAAATGGACTCCACGTCTAAAATAGAAAATGTTCAAACTTTTGTTAAGCTCCTGCTGCTATAAGCTAGGTAATAGTCTAACACAAAAGTAGCCCTCAAGGAACTTACACAGTACTTGGGTAGGGTTTGGGGCAGAATAAGAAATAAACTCAGCTGTATTCTGTAGAGTTTTTCATATACCAGATTCATCAAACAAGTATAACTATAAAGGCTGTATAATTCTATGAAGAGAAGTGGGTATCTACATTGACATCTTTGTGTTAATTCTGACTTCATGAATCACTTCTATGCCACAGTATAATTATCTATAAAATGATTTTAATAAATTAATAAATTGTAGTTGACTAAGTGATCTTGATTACATCAGCTCTGAAGATTGACTATTTGCATTTAGATTTAAGCCAATGATGTGAATGGATGCATTAATGAAAATGGATGTATCATGTTACATTTTAAAAAGGTATGGAGAAAGAGTCAGGGACCTGGAATCAAGTCATGACTGAATCTGAATGGCCTTATGTCCTAGGGAAAATCAATTGACTTCCATGAACCTCAATCTCTTATTTCTAAAATGAAGAAGCTAGAATAAGAAACTCATTCTAATGTCCTCTGGAGAAATTGTTTCTTATTCATTCAAATTCTCTCACAGGAGATAGTATTTTGGAATTTAGACCAGAACTAGCTCTGCCATGATTATGAAATGAAGGCACTTCATGAGTTGGTGAATTCTCCAAAAGAAGAAATTCACTGAATGTGAGCTAAACACAAGAAGGGCAGATAAGGTCTACAAATATGGATTGGGAGAATACTGGAGATATTATGTGTTTTTATAAATATTTTATTGATTTTGTTTTACAACTTTCCCCCATTCTTGCTTCCCTTCCCCCACCCCACACAGAAGACATTATGTTAGTCTTTACATTGGTTCCATGTTATACATTGATCTCAGTTGAGTGTAATAACAGAGAAATCATATCCTTAAGGAAGAAAAATAAAGTATGAGATAGTAAAGTTATAATAAGATAACTTTTTTCCTAATTTGAAGGTAATAGTCTTTGGTCTTTGTTCAAAGTCTATAATTCTTTCTCTGGATACAGATAGCATTAACCATTGCAGGTTGCCCAAAATTGTCCCTGGCTGTTGCACTGATGAAATGAGCAAATCTATCAAGTTTGATCATCACCCCCAAGTTGCTCTTAGGGTATACAATGTTTTTCTGGTTCTGCTCATCTCACCCAGTTCATGCAAATCCTTCTAGACTTCCCTTCCCTGAATTCCCATCCCTCCTGGTTTCTAATAGAGCAATAGAGTTCCATGACATACATATTCCACAGTTTGTTAAGCCATTTTCCCATTTGAAAGACAGTTACATGATTTCCAATTTTTGCTACCACAAACAGGGCTGCTATGAATATTTTTGTATAAGTGATGTTATCCTTTTTCATAATCACTTCAGGATAGAAACCCAGTAGTGGTATTACTGGATCAAAAGAGTATGCACTTTTTTGTTGCCCTTTGGGCAAAATCCCAAATTGCTCTCCATAAAGGTTGCATGAGTTCATAGCTCCACCAACAATGTATTAGTGTCCCAGATTTCCCACATGCTTTCCAACATTGATCATTGTCCTTTCTGGTAAAACTGGCCAGTCTAAGAGTTGTGAGGTGGTACCTCAGAGATGCATTAATTTGCATTTCTCTAATAAGTAATAATTTGGAGCAATTTTTCATAGGACTATTGATTGCTTTGATTCCCTTATCTGTAAATTGCCTTTGCATATCCTTTGACCATTTGTCAATTGGGGAATGGCTTGTTTTTTTTTAATTTGAATCATTTCTCTGTATATTTTAGAAATGAGTCCTTTGTCACAAATAGTAGTTGCAAAAATTGTTTCCCAATTTAGTATATTTCTTTTGATCTTGGTTACAGTGGTTTTGCCTGTACAAAAGATTTTTAATTTAATGTAATCAAAATTATCTAGTTTTTTGTTTTCTTTTGGTTTGTTTTTAGTTTTTTGCAAGGCAATGGGTTTAAGTGGCTTGCCCAAGGCCACAACACCAGGTAATTATTAAGTGTTTGAGGCCAGATTTGAACTCAGGTACTTCTGACTCCAGGGCCAGTGCTCTATCCACTGCACCACATAGCTTCCCCTCTAGCTTGTCTTTAATGATATTCTCTATCTCTTTCTTGGTCATAACCTGTTTCTCTTTCCATAGATCTTATAGGTAAACTACTTTTTGATCTTCTAGTTTTTCTTATAATATAGTTTTTTTTTAATGTCTAAATCCTGTGTCCATTTGGAGCTTATCTTGGTATAGGGTGTGAGGTGGTGGTCTAATCTCAGTTTTTCCATACTTACTTTGAATTTTACCAACAGTTTTTATCAAAGAGAGAGGTTATTTATCACAATAGCTGTACTTTTGGGTTTATCAAACAGCAGATTAATGTAGTCATTTCCTGCTATTGCACATAATTTATTCCAGTGATCCATGACTCTATTTTTAGCCAATACCAGTTTTGATGACTGATGCTTTATGATTTATTTCTTCAGATGAATTTACTTACACCTTTTTTTTAACTTATTAAAGTAATTTTTTTTTGAATTTTGTTTGGTAGGGTCCTAAACAAATAGTTTAGATATGGTAGAATTGTCATTTTTATTATATGAGTTCGACCTATTCATGTGCAGTTGACATTTGCCCAGTTATTTAAATCTGATTTAATTTGTGTGTGAAGTGGTTTATAATTGTTTTCAAAAAGTTTTTGAGTCTGCCTTGGAAGGTAGACTAGACTTCAGGTAATTTATTTTGTCTGAAGTTACTTTGAATGGGATTTCTCTTTCTGGCTCTTTCTGCTGTATGTTGCTAGTCATACAGAGAAATGTTGAGGATTTGTGAGGGTTTATTTTATAACCTGCAACTTTGCTAAAATTGCTAATTGTTTCCAGGAGTTTTTTGGATGATTTCTTTGGATCCTCTAGGTATACCATCATGTAATCTGCAAAGAGTGAGAGTTTTGTCTCTTCCTTCACTATTCTAATTCTTTCAATGTCTTTTTCTTATCATTGCTTAGGTTAACATTTCTAATATGATATTGAATAGTACTCATGATATGGGCATCCTTGTTTCACCCCTGATCTTATTGGGAATGCCTCAATCATATCCCCATTTCATATAATGATTGTTGATTGTTTCAGATAGATGCTGCTTATTATTCTAAGGGACAAACCATTTATTACTACAGTATCTAGTGTTTTTAATAGGAATGGATGCTGTAATATATCAAAAGCTTTTTCAGTGTCTATTGATACCTTCATGATTTCTGATAGGTATGTTTTTGATATAATTAATTATACTAACACTTTTCCTAATATTAAACCAATCCTACATTACTGGGATAAATCCTACTTGATCATGATGTATTATCCTAGTGATGACTTGTTGTAATAATTTTGCTAAGATTTTATTTCAGATTTTGGCATCTATATTCATCAAGGAAGATAGTTTGAATGTTTACTCTCTCTGTTTTATCTCTTTCTGGTTTAGGTATCAGCTTCATATTGGTTTCATAGACAGTGTTAGGCAGAGCTGCATCTTCACCTATTTTTCCAAAGAGTTTGTATAGAATATAGAACCAATTGTTCCTTAAATGTTTGATAGAATTCACTTGTGAATTTTTCTGGCCCTGGAGATTTTTTCTTAGGGAGTTCAATAATGGCTTCTTGAACTTCTTTTTCTGAGATGGGGTTATTTAGATGTTTAATTTCCTCTTTTTTAACCTAGGCAATTTATATTTTTGTAAATATTTATTAATTTCATTTAGATTGTCAAATTTATTGTCATATAATTGGGCAAATTAATTCTGAATCATTATTTTATTTTCCTCTTCATTGGTGGTGCATTCACTTTTTCATTTATGATACTAGCAATTTGGTTATCTTCTTTCTTTTTTTAAATCAAATTGAACACAGGTTCATCAATTTTATTGCTTTTTTCATAAAACCAGCTCTTGTTTTTATTTATTAGTTTAATAGTTTTCTTGCTTTTGATTTTATTAATTTCTCCATTAATTTTTGGAGTTTATAATTTGGTATTTCATTGGGGGTTTTTATTTTTTTCTTTCTTTAATTTTTAATCACATATTTAATTCATTGATTTCTTCTTTCTCCAATTTATACTTGTAAAAATTTAAAGATATGATATCTCCCCTGACAGCCACCTTGAGTGTATCCCATAGATTTTGGTATGTTGTTTCATTATTGTCATTATCTCGGATGAAATAATTAATTCCTTATATAATTTGTTTCTTGGTCCACTCAGTCTTTAAAATGAGGTTATTAAGTTTCCAATTATTTCTGGATTTGTATCTCCCTGGCCCAGTATTGCATATGATTTTTATAGCATTATGTTCTGAGGAAGATGTATTCACTATTATTGTCTTTCTGCAATTGATCATTAGATTTTTATGTCCTAGTACATAGTCACATAGTCAATTTTTGTGTTAAGTGCCATGTACTGCAGAAAAAAAAGTATACTCCTTTCTATTGCCATTCAGTTTCCTCCATAGGACTCTCATATCTAGGTTTTCCAACAATCTATTTACCTCATGCTACTAACAGTTCTAGCAGCTTGTGGCATCAACCATTTACAAAATCTATGGGAAACATGGATCCTTAAACATATTTAAGCTATTGAAACTGTTTGGCCTTGATGCTGGAGAGTAAAGAAAGGGAACAGCTATGTATGTATCATGGATAACTGACAAAGACTGTAAAAGAAGAAGTTAAGAGCTACTTAAAATAATTTAGTACAGCATAGGATAAAATACGCAGCTAACAGAAGGCAGAATAAAATGCAGAAAAGAGACATGCAATATTTATTATTTACTATATACTCATTATGGGAAATACTATTGAAACTAACAATAATAATTACAACAATAAAAAATTTAAAGATAGATGAATCCATATATAGTGCTTTTTAGTTTGTAAAACAAGTTACATATCTTACCTAATTTCATCCTCACAAGAACCTTTTGATTTATATATTATTTTTACTTCCATTTTATAGTTACAGAAACTAAAACCGATAGAAATTAAATTTCACAGTCACATAACTAGTATATGAGACCAGTTTTATATGTAGTATTTCTTGTCTCCAAGGTCTAGCACTCTATTCAGTAAATCACTGAATTGCTTCCCATAATAGTACCATGCAGAAACTCATGAAATGGAGGAGAAGATTACAAATGTGAAGACATCTCCAGGATGAGAAGCTTATTGGATAGAGAAAAGTCTGTCAGGTCATGAGCAGAGCCGAGATAGAGCCTCCATTTTAAGACTTCTTGAAGGTTGTGGTTTTTACCTATAAGCAACATTCCAGGAGAATCTCTCCACCAAAGTACCTTTACTGCCAGATTCCAGAGTTAGCCTAGAAACTAATTACCAAATGAGAGAGAGAAAAGTGAATTCCTCAAGTACGTTGCTAGAGAATAGTAATTACTTTTAGAGTTATACTTGGTGGGGCAACTAGGTGGTACAATGGATACAACACTAGCCCTGGAATCAGGAGGACCTGAGTTCAAATTTGCTCTCAGACACTTAATAATTACCTAGATGTAAGACCTTGGGCAAGTCAATTAACCCCATTGCCTTGCAAAAAAAAAAAAAAAAGAAGATGGAGTACATTTGTCCTTTTTATCAATGTCCCTTCAGGAGTTCACTACAGCTTTTTGCAGTCAAATGATTTAACAATACCGAGAACACAAAGCATAAAGTGAAGGAAGGGTAAAAAAAATAATGTTTTATTGATAATTATTGAGCTTGAGAAACATTTATAGAAAATACTCTAAAGAAAAATTAAAAGAGTAATTGAGAAAGATAGAAGAACTTACTGAGAATCAGTAAATAAAAGCCAAAGAGCCATTTTAATAAATAAGTAGTTATCAGCAAAAGAAATTGAATCCATATCCCTTGGAAAATGTGTCAGAATAAATGCTACAAGTACCCATTTATTTAGTTAGTTTCATTGACCTTTATTTTGAATTTTAGTCATGTCTCTCACTACCTATGGGTTCTTTTTTTTTTTTTTAGGTTTTTGCAAGGCAATGGGGTTAAGTGGCTTGCCCAAGGCCACACAGCTAGGTAATTATTAAGTGTCTGAGACCGGATTTGAACCCAGGTACTCCTGACTCCAGGGCTGTTGCTTTATCCACTGCACCACCTAGCTGCCCCTACCTATGGGTTCTTGAACAAATAATCTAACCTCTATGTAACCCAATGCTCTCATCTATAAAATGAGGAGAATATTATAGATAACTTCTAAAGTTCTTTTTATCTCTACATCTCTAATAAAATGACACTTTAACTAGATCACATGAGAGAGTCATTCTACATCTAAAATATAATATTAATGGTCCTGTATTGCTTAACATTTTCCTGTGATTTAAGCATATAGATAACGGGCTTTATCATTATGAAATATATCTCAAACATTTTTCTCCAACTTATTTGTAATTGTTAAACATACTATCCATCTTCCAGGTACACTAATTTGGATTTTGCATCATGATCCATTCCTTAATCTCACTCACCTAGTATATTCAAATGTTTGACAACTCTTTTCATTTATACCTTAATAATGTCTCTCCTATATGTCCTTTTTTCTCTACACACATAGCTGCAACCATGGTAGTAACACTCATCACCTCAAACTTGAAATACTGCTATAGCTTGTTGTTTAGTACTTTGTTTTATGTTTTTGTCTTAGCTCTATTTTCAATCTAGTTCATCCTTCATTGCAACATTAAAGCAGTCTTCAAAAACACAGGTCTGATAATGTCATATCCCTACTCAGTATATTCCCTATTACTTCTAGGATCAAGCACACTATCTTATTTTGTTTTCTTTTTAAAAATCCCTCAACACTTGCCTTTTTCTTGCCTTTCTAGTTTTCTTATACATAATCTTCCCCCCACATACTACATTACCCATTAATGCTTTCTTCCTTTTCTTGTACACTTCACTCCATTCCCAGACTTAAAAACTTTGCACTATCTAATTTACATTTCTGGAATGAGCTCCCTCCTCATTTCTGCTTTTGTGGCTTCCTTCAAAGCTCACATCAAATCCCATCTTCTCTAAGAGATGTTTCTAGGTAAGATTTCCACAACTAATGTCTTCCATCTTTATGTACATTGCTGTTTGCATTTTATTTTTCTGATTAGAATACTATCTTCTTAAGGGTAAACACTGTGGTTTTGTATATTATTATAGACTGAATGCTTAACATTCTGCATTGAAAACAGTAAACACTTAAATAAATTTCTTATTATCTGGTTGGAAATGATAGCACACTGACTGACAGAGTAATAATCAAATAAAATCTTTAGAAGGTAGAAAATTCAATATAACATATTTCAATTCAATACGGATAAATATAATATTATACTTTAATTTCAAATATCAACTTCAGAAGTACAAGATGTGTGTAAGACTCATTCCTTCCCAAAACCATATAATAGATTACTCATACTATTTATTATCTTTCTCCTTCATTGCACATGTGCTCTAAATAAACTGGAAGAAGCCATAACATTCTTACTTGAGTATAAGTTTAAATTATCTAACATCAATGATTTATCAATGGTATAAGACGATCCTTTCGTTTCTTTCATATTAATGACCTATTCCATTCCCCATAGAAGACATTTCACAAGAAATTTTCTTTCTCTCTGCCCCTTTTGAAGACAGTACCTATTCTTTTGTTTGGAAAAATGAAGAATATTTGGGGCAGATAGATGGCACAATGGATAGAGCACCAGCCCTGGAGTCAAGAGGACCTGAGTTCAAACCTGACCTCAGACACTTAAATTGCCTAGCTATGTGATCTTAGAAAAGTCATTTAACACCACAGCCTTAAATAAATAATTTTTTTAAAAGGAAAATTAAGTGTATTTGACATAAGTTCTCTCCTAGCCCATTCTGTTCACTTCAAAGACAAGTGTGATCATGCATCACTATTACCTCTAACATCCCATTTTTCTGACAATGGTTCCTCTACTAGAGAAGATTAATTTATATTAATATGCAGTTAATCTTTGTCCTCGTTTTCTCTAGCATATTGAAATATGAGTCATATATTTTTTCATTACAAATATCATAAAATAATCAAGCCAAAGAAAGAAAGGATAAAACTCCTTTCATGGATTTATATGTTATAGATTATAACCAGAAAAGGAATAAAGATTACTTAAGGAAATATTGATAATTTTGATTATTTAGTTTTGTAAGATTATCTGAAATTCAATAAATTTTAGAAAAGGAATATTTAAGTGGAAAAATGTACTCTCAGTGGAACTATTATTGAGGATGACTATTATGGGAAATAATTTTAAAGCATGCTGCAGAAGTCACTAACCTGTGTCAACCCTTTGATATACTTTGGGCCAAAGAGATTAAAAAAGAAGGGAAAGAATTAGAGGAACAAAAACATTCTAAGCCATTATTTGAAGTATCAAAGGATTAAAAAGAAAGGAAGTGCCTATTAAATGGAAAATGACTGAATAAATTTTATCATCTGAATATAATAAAATATTCTTGTGCCATAAAAAGTTGACACAAAACCTGTAAAGTCTACTCTGAAATTATATAAAGTCAAGAGAAGAAAAGCAAATTATACAGTTGCTATAGCATTACAAATAAATAATTGCTTAGAAAGACATAATAATCTGAGGAACACAATTACCCGGAATAACTCCAGAGCACTAATGATAAAAGACTTTTGACAACTTCCTAACAGATTGTTGATAGACTCAAAATGAGGTATATATTTCTGGATAAATAAGTTAAAGAAAATTGACTATATTTGTTTTTAAGGGGATTGGATTATTTTTTCTTTTTCTTTTTATCAAAGATACTTTGGAAGAAGATGATATCTAGTGAATGTTTTTAAAAAACAAAGAGGGACATTGGAAAGCATTTGGAATAAATGATATACTAAAGCATAGGGGAAAAATCTATGTAATAAACATAATTACTTTTGATATTTTGTATATAGAAAATATGCTTTGGCAATTGTTAAAAATAAAATTAAAACTAAAAGGCAAAAATAATATATCTTTTGACTATCAGTTTGCAGAAAATGTTGAGAGTTACGGACTGAGAGTTATCACAGAGGCAGAATTCTTGTAGGGTAAAATAGAATACAGAAAAAAACTGGAAAAAAGAAATTTCTTCCTTGTTGAAAGCATTAAAATCATGATGCTGGAAGGAAGATAAAATTTTTGAGTCAAGTCCAAGATATAAGAGAAAAGTGAGAGAGTTGCCTGAGTATTTCCCAATTTCTTGTAGAAACAAAAGTAAATCAAGTTTCTATATGAATCCCGGAATGGCAGAACTCACAAAAAAATATAGGGTGAAGAAATTTTTCAGCTTAAGAAATCTTGGAAGGACTACAGAAAGGTCTTCCTTACTTGGGCAGGGGGGGAGCTCTGCCCAGCACAGGAGTGTGTCTGTGTGCAGAGTTTGGAAGCAAACCACTGGGAACCTCATAACCACATCACATAGCAGCTACCAAGTCCCCTTAATCCTGGCTCAGAAGACCACCAACATAGTAAGCCAGTCGGAAACCTCTAGTCTGAATGCAGAAGACAAATTTTGATTCCCAGAGTTCTGGTCCAGATGGCACAAATAAATCTGACAATCATAGCAAAGTGGGAAAAATCACTAGAAATTGAGGCCTCTGCACAGAAATCAGTGACCAAAGTCCTGATCCCTTGCATGAAAAGATCTGGACTGTGCCCACAGTACTCAAAGAAAAAAACTTGACATTAAAAATTAAGTGATAAAAAAAACAAAAATAGCACTAACCAAAGAAAGGTACTATGGCAAGTGGAAAGATCAAAATGCAAATTCAGAAAATGACAATTGCAAAATGTCTGAAGATACACGGGAATATGAATTGATCTCAAGGACAAAAAAGTCTTAAAAAGAGCTTAAAAAGATGTTTTAGGGGTGGCTAGGTGGAGCAGTGGATAGAGCACCAACCCTGGAGTCAGCAGTACCTGAATTCAAATCTGGCCTCAGACACTTAATAATATCTAGCTGTGTGGCCTTGGGCAAGCCACTTAACTCCATTGCCTTACAAAAACAACAAAAAAAAGACTTTTTAAAAAATCAAGCAAGATAGATCAAAGAACAATTAGGAAAAGAAATGAGAGTTAAGTAGAACAATGAAGAAAAATTCCATGACTTGGAAAAGTAAACACAAAAATCTCAATGAAGGAAACAACTCAAAAATTAAAAGTGATCAAATGGGAAAAAATAAAATATACTGTAGAAAACTAGTCCTTAAAAAAAGAATTGGTAAAATGGAAAAGGAGCTACAAAAACTAATTGAAGTAAGATGTTGGAGAGAAGCTAGCAACTTACCTAATGGGTCTTGGCTTTCCCCAGAAATAACATGAAAGAAAGCTCTTAACAGAAATTTGATTGACAAAATCCAGAAAAAGAATCAAGGAGAAGAACATCTACAAACAAGGTCTGTCTCAGGGGACTGTGGGTGAGCCAAGGTCAGTGAGTAGAGAGTCAGTCCAGGAGCAGTGGTACAGGGACCAACCTAAACCATAGACCTTGACTCAGGGAGGAGTTGTATGAGGACCAACCCAAGTTCAGCCATGGAGGCTTTGGCTATGGGAGTGAAGGTCTTGGAATTACTTGCAGGCTGGAGGAAGAGTTCCAGCACAAAGAGTTGCAGAGTGCTGTTGGACATTGATCTGCTCAGCTTGGGACTGTGACTTCCATAGTTTCAGTGGAGCCCTCTTCCAAGAACAAACACAATACCACCCCCACTACTCACCACCACCCAGTCTCAGGTGTGGGCATCAGAGTTCCCTTAGCTGAATAGGGAGATAAACTATCTTGCCCCAGGACACAGTTCATATTTTTCAAGGAAAACAGTATCCATTTGTGCCCCTTACCCCCTATGGAGAAGATCTCAAATCAAGGTCACACACACTCCAGAGAAAGTAACAAGTCCCTCCTACTGGCCTGTGCACTTGGAGTTACTAAACCCAGTGAACAAAGCCTCTAGGGTGTTCAAAACCAGAGATCTGTGAACCAGCCCCTAGCCGAACACAAGATCTTAGGGACATGAAGGAAGGTCATTGCAAAGGGGGTCCTTTGAAAACTACTTTGAACCAAAAGATTCTAATCCAAAGAGATCTAGGACTTCTGAGGAGAAAAGAGAAGAAAAAGAAATTGAAGGAATTAGAATTAGGAAGGAAGAAACAAAACTCTCACTCTTGGCAGATGACATGATGATATTTCCAGGGAACCCTAAAAAAAATCATCATAAAAACCACTAGAAACAATTAACAACTTTAGCAAAGTCATAGGACATAAAATAAACCCTCATAAATCCTTAGCATTTCTAAATATTAGCAGCAAGATACAGCAACGATCGTTAGAAATAAAAATCCCATTCAAAGTAACTTCAAACAATATAAAATACTTAGGAGTCTACCCAACAAGACACACTCAGAAATATGAAAGACTCCTCACAAAAAAACAGATTTAAATAACTGGACAAATATCAACCGCTCATAGATAGGCCAAAATAATATAATAAAAAATGATAATTCTTCCTAATTTAAGCTACTAATTTAGTGCCCTACCAATCAAAATTCCAAAAAAAATGCTTTAATGTCTTAGAAAAAATTGTAAATAAATTCATATGAGAAATAAAAAGTCAAAAATTTTCAGGGATTTCATGAAAAGCATGCAAAAGAAGGGGTTTATCCCTACTGAACCTAAAATTATATTATAAAGAAAGAATCAGTAATCAAAACTGTCTAGTATTGCTAAGGAATAGAGTGGTAGATCGGTGGAATAGACGGTGCAAAAGAGATAGTAGGAAATCATTTTAGTAATCTACTGTTTGATGAACCAAAAGAGTCCAGCTTCTGGGGTAAAAGAACTCTCTTTGATAAAAACTGGGAAAATTGGAAGTTAGTATGACAAAAGCTTGGATTAGACTAACATCTCACACTCTATACCAAGATCAAAATTCCTTCAGGATTTAGACATAAAAAAAACAATGTTATAAGCAGATAATGAGATAAAGGAATAGTTTTCCTGTCAAAGCATTGGAAAAGGAAGCTGTTTATGACCAAGGAAGGATGGAGAAGAGCATTAAAAACAAACTATATAATTTTGATCACATTAAAATAAAAAGGTTTTGCACAGGCAAAGCCACTGTAACCAAGATCAAAAGAAATGTAGTAAAAAAGCAAGCCATTCCCCAACTGACAAATGGTTAAAGGTTATGCGAAGGCAATTACAGATGAGGAAATCAAAGTGATCCATAGTCATATGAAAAATTGCTTTAATTCATTATTGATTAAAGAAATGCAAATTAAAATATCTCTGAGGTACCACCTAACATATATCAGACTGGCCTATATGACCAGAAAGGACAATGATCAATGTTGAAAGGGATGTGGGAAATCTGGGACTCTAATGTGCATTGTTGGTGGAGCTGTGAACTCATCCAACCTTTCTGGAGAGCAATTTGGAACTATGCCCAAAGGGCAATAAAAATTTGCACACCCTTTGATCCAGCAATGCCATTATTGGGTCTATACCCTGAAGAGAACATGAAAAAGGTTAAAAAACATCACTTGTACAAAAATATTCATAGTAGCCCTGTTTGTGGTGGCAAAGAATTGGAAACTGAGTGTATGTCCATCAATTAGGGAATGGCTGAACAATTGTTGTATATGTATGTTATGGAACACTATTGTTCTACTAGAAACTAGGAGTGATGAGAATTCAGGGAAGCCTGGAAAGATTTGCAAGAACTAATGCTGAGTGAGATGAGCAGAACCAGAAAACCATTGTACACCCCAACAGCAACATGGGAGTGATGAGCAACCTTAATGAGCTTGTTCATTCCATCAGTACAACAATCAGGGACAATTTGAGGTTATATGCAATGGAGAATACTCTGTATCCAAAGAAAGAATTGTGGAGTTTGAACAAAGAACAAAGATTATTACCTTTAATTGAAAATCATTAGGTAACTTATTATGTAACTTTGCTATCTCTTTTATTTTATTTTTTCCTTAAGGATAGGTTTTCCCTCTCAACACATACAAATTTGATTGATGTATAGCATGAAAACAATGTAGGGACTGACAAATTGCCTTCTGTGGGGTGTGGGTGGAGGGAAGTTGATTTTGGGGAAAAATTGTAAAATTAAAAAAAGCAATCAAAAATAGTTAATTGAGGAAAGCAAGCTCTTAAAAATGAAAATTAGGTAAATGAAAATGAATTACTTTTAAAGACATTCAGAGTCAGTCAAGTAAAAAAAATCAAAAGAATGAAAAATAGAAGTAAATATAAAATGCCTACTGGAAGAAAAAACAAACCAACATAAAATCAAACAAGCAAAAAAATAAGTAATTTGGAAAATAGTTCCAGAAGAGATAAGGGAAGAATTATTGGATAATCTAAAAGCCATGATAAAAAAAAAGCCTGGAAAACAACTTTCAAGAAATTATCAAGAAAAACTACATTCATTTCCTAGAACCAGAGGGTAAAGTAATCATTTTAAGATTCTAATATTAGACTCTTGAAAGAGATCCTAAAATGAAAACTCCAAGAATTAGTGCATCAAAATTCAAAAATTATCAGGTCTGGAGGAATTTCCTGTGATGGTACAAATAAAAGTAATTTGTGAAGAAATGTTTTTACTGATAGAAGAGAAAAAGGGGAAGAATAATAGAATTAATTATATCATTTGAAAGGACTAATAACATTACAAGAAAAGGAGGGAAGGGTAAGCATTGCTTGAATCTTACTCTCATTATATTTGACTCAGGAAATAACCAAACACTCAATTTGTCTTAGAACTGTATCTATCACTAGAGAAAAATATGAGGGGAAGGGAAAAAAGGAAAGGAAGGCACAAAAGAAACAGTGGGAAATAACTAGATTAATCTCCTGCTTGATAAACACAAATAATCCAACTTCTGGGATAAGAACTCACCCTGTGAAAAAAAAAATTACCAAGAAATCTGAAAAATAGCATGACAGTAGCTAGGCATAGGTCAGCATCTTACATCCTACAGTAAAATAAGGTCAAAATGGATACAATATTTAGACATGATTACAAAAATGTTTGTCCTTTCATCTCAGGCAGGGAAAACCATGATATCAGGGAGATGATGCAATGACAAGCGCATAATTTGATATCATTTGGGAATGCTGTGCTAAGTCACCAATCTCACTTTCTCCTCCAGAGTCATCTATATCCAGTGGCCAGATATGAATCAGGATGACTGGGGATTACCCTGGCAACACGGAAATCAGGGTTAAGTGACTTGCCTAAGAATTCACAGTTAAGTACTGTTAATTATCTGAGACCATATTTGAATAACAGGCCTTCTGGGTTAAAGGTTAGTGCAGCAACCATTTTACCACCTAGCAACTATAGCCCAAATAGAAGAGCAAGGAATTTTTTATCTGACAAATCTAAGGAAAGATGAACAATTTATGAAAAAACAAGAAGTAGGGCGCTAGAGACAAGATGACTACAGGAGAGCATCCTCTCTTAAGGTGCTCTCTCTCTCTCTGTCTCTGATATTTCCAAATCTATAAAATAAGGACTCTAACTAAATTTTCGAGAGACAGAATCCACAGAGGGATCCAGTGAGGTAATTCTCCAGTTCAAGGTAACCTGGAAAATAGTGGAAAGGCTCTGCTCCACAGGGTTAGAAGGGCAGCAGGCCAGAGTGAAGGTAGTCCCAGGGCGCTGGGACCTGTGGGTCATAGCAGCAGGGCCAGTTTCCTGACTTACACCCTGGGGAGCACCAGGTACAACTTGGAAGATCAGTGGGGGACCACTGTCAGAGTGAGCATGTGAAGCCCAGACCTCAGGACACTCAGCTAGCAGCTTGGCCCAGCAGCCCAGATACAGCAGCCAGAAGCAGGCGGAGCTGGTAAGCAGGAGCCCCCAGGATTCAGTGCTGAATCTAGGTTGGGGAGTGGAGAGGAACTTCCGAGGTCTATCCTTTGTACCTAGAACAGGACTCTGGGGCTCTGATAACAGTCAGATCCTGATTGCAATCTAAGGCCCTCCATAGAATAGCAGCCCACCTCCACCTGAGCCCCGTGGCAGAGGGGTGCACTTGTGGTCATTCACAAACCAGGAGGGAAGACAGAGATTCACACACTGAGACCCTTGTTGGGGGGTGTCCCAATAATACTCATAAGCTCAGGAAGCACCCCAAAACCAGGCACAGGCTGGAGAAGTGAGTAAGCAGAGACAAAAGAGGAACACCATTGAGAAATATTTTGTCTATGATCCCAAGAAGGACCAAAACATTCAATGTGAAGATGAAGAAGTAGAAGCTTCTGCCTCTAAAGACTCCAAGAAAAACAGAAATTGGACTCAGGCTATGACTGAGCTCAAAAAAGATTCTGAAAATCAAGTGAGGGAGATAGAAGAAAAATTGGGAAAAGAAATGAGAGAGATGCAATAAAAAATGAAAAAGAAGTCAGCAGCTTAGTCAAGGAAATCCAAAAAATTGCTGAAGAAAATAACATGTTAAAAACCAACATAGGTCAAATGGATAAAACAGTTCAAAAAGTTATGAGGAGAAGAATGCTTTAAAAAGGCAGAATTGGCCAGATGGAAAAAAAGAGATAAGAAAGCTCTCTGAGGAAAACAAATCCTTCAGATGTAGAATGGACCTGAAGGAAGCTGTTGATTTTACAAGAAAACAAGACACAATACTTCAAAAGAATGAAAAATTAGAAGAAAATGTGAAACATCTCATTGAAAAAAAACTGATGTGGAAAACAGATTCAAGAAAGATAAGTGAAAAATTATTGGAATATCTGAAAGTCATGATCAGGAAAATAGCCTTGGCGTCATTTTCAAATAAATACTACAGGAAATTTGCACAGATATCCTAGAAGCAGAGGACAAAAATAGAAATTAAGAGAATCCGCTGATCTCCCCAGGAAAGACATCCAAAAAAAATCAACCTGCAGGAATATTATAGCCATGTTCCAGAACTCCCAAGTCAAAGAGACATTATCACAAGCAGCCAGGACACAATTCAAATATCGTGGACCTGCAGTCAGGATCACACAGGACTTAGCAGCAACTACATTAAAAGCTCATAGGGCCTGGAATACAATATTCTGGAAGGCAAAAGAGCTCGGAATGCAACCAAGAATCAACTACCCAGCAAAACTGAACATCCTCTTCCAGGGAAAAAGATGGACTTTTGTTGAACCAGGGGAATTTCAAATTTTCCTATTGAAATGGCCAGAGCTGAACAGAAACTTTGATCCTCAAATACAGGACTCAGGTGAAGTATAGAGAGTGGAGGAGAAGGGAAAAATACGAGGTACATAATGATGATGAACTACATGTATTCCTGTATAGAAAAATGATACTGATAATACTCATAAGAAACTTCTCAATTAATAGAGCAGGTAGAAGGAGCTTTTATAGATGAAGCACAGAAGAGAGCTGAATTTGAAGATATAATATAGTGTAAAAATGGAGTCAATGGCTAAAAGGAAAATGTAATGGGAGAAAGAAAAAGGAGAAGTGGAATAGGCTAAGATATTTCATATAATAAGAATTTTTTATTACAATTAGCTATTGCAATGATATGGAAGGGGAAAAGGCAAGGGGGAATGAGGGAACCTTCTCTCTCATCAGAGGTGGCCAGGAGAGGAAACAGCATATATACTCAATGAGGTATAGATAGCTAGAGTAAGAAGGAGAGTAGGGGGATAGGGGAAGGGAGGATGCAAGTGACGGAGGAGAGGGTGGACCTTGGAGGGAGAGTGGTCAGATATAACACATTTTCTTTTTACTTCTTGCAAGGGGCTGGGATTGAATGAGCTTAAGGGGTGGTATGTGGGCTTGGGGCCTCTCAGGCCTCAGGGTGGGAGATCTGTCTGCTGCACTACTCAGCTACCCTACAGCACATTTAAGAAGAGGGACAGAGTGAAAGGAGAGAGAAAATATAGTATATGGTAGTGGGGGGAGTACAAACAGAGGGAGTTGCGACAGAAATGGCAACGGTGGAAAAATATGTAAGTATTTTTTGTGATGGAATTATCATAAAGAATGTGATCTGGGGGTGGCTAGGTGGCACAGTGGATGGAGCATCAGCTTTGGAGTCAGGAGTACCTGGGTTGAAATTTGACCTCAGACACTTAATGATTGCCTAGCCATGTTGCATTGGGCAAGCCACTTAACCCCATTGCCTTGAAAAATGTTAAAAAAAAAAAAAAAAAAAGAATGTGCTCCACCTGCAACAGAGCTGGAGGTGTTGAAACACAGACTGAAGCACATTTTTTTTATTATTACTATTATTTTTAATTTTTTTCTCTTTCCTTTATTTTATTGCTCATGTGGGTCTATATTTTTTGGGGGAGGGGAATTTAGTTTACTCTTAAACAAGAATATTTTAGTAATGTATAAAATTTTGATTATATTAAATCAGAAATGTTTTGGACAAACAATACAAAGCAAACAAGATTAATTGGGAAGAAGAAAATGAACAAACAATTTTCAGACCAGTGTATCTGATAATCTCATTTTGTTAAATATAAAGAGCATTCAGTCAAATCTTTAAGAATACAAGTCATTCTCAAATGGATAAATAGCCTAAGGATATAGACAGGCATAGATGAAGAAACTAAAGCTATATACAGTCATATAAAATGCTCTAAATCACTATTGATTAGGGAAATGAAAATTAAAACAATTCGGAGGTACCACCCCATATCTATCCTATTTACTACTATGAGAGAAAAGGAAAATAATAAATGTAAGAGTGTAGGTAGGGAAACTGAAAAATTAGTAGATTCAACCATTCTGGAGAGCAATTTGAAACTATGTCCAAAATACAATAAAACTCTTTATCACCTTTGATCCAATCATATCCTCAATATATTACTATCACAAAATAGATCATAAAAAGGAGAAAACACACACACACACAGACATATATATGTGTATGTGTATATATATATATATATATATATATATATATATATATATATATATATATATATATATCAGAATTTTAGCAGCTCTTTTTGTAGAGGCAAGGAACTGGAAATTGAGGGGATGCCCATCAAATGAGGAATGACTGAACAAATTGTGGTATATGATTAATATGAACTGCTATTCTGTTATAAGAAATGAAGAACAGGATGCTCTTAGTAAGGGAAAAAGCTTGCATGAGCAGATACAATGGGAAATATACAATAAACTAAGTAACAACAAGTTTGTAGAATGATCAACTGTGAATGACTTACCTTTACTTTGAAATGCTTTGACCCAAGAAATCTCTGAAGGATTTTTGTTAAAGAATGCAATACATCACAAATACAGAGAAGAGTGTCTGAATACTGATAGAATCATACTTTTTTGAATTTTATTTTTCATGAGATTTTTTATGGGGATTATGTTTATTTTTTAAAACATATCTATTATGGCAATGTTTTTGAAGGCTACACATTTTTATCTATATCAAATAACTTTATCAATCGGGGGGTTGATGTGGGAGGAAGGAAGAGAATTAAGAATTTAATGTTTTGAAAGTGGACATTGAAAATTATTTTGTTTGTAACCAGGGTAAATAAAATAAAATAGAACGTAGTTTTCTTGCAGAAGAAAAAGAAATATGGATTTTTGTTCATGAAGGAGTTTGAGTTTGTTAGAAGCAATAATAATTTTTCAATTGCAATAAAATTTTAACTCTTGTTCTTGTATAATTCTGGGCACAAATTATTGGTCTTATACAATATCTGTTCCAGGTTTATATACTAATTATCAGCTTAATGGTCTTCTCAATGAACTGCATATTATGACTTGAATAACAAGCCTGTTTTATGCACTTTTTTCCTAATGTTTGTGAGAAATCTTTTGATTCCTTATGAAATTAATTTTGGTTGTTCTCTAGTATTCTAGGATTGATATAATCAGAAAATGTCATTCACTGAGTGCCTGGAAGCAGCAGTTATATACCAGAAATTCATTTTCATTTGGATTCTGCATTGGAAATAAACCACAGTATTTATTTTATACATGATTAAATAGTTATTGGCTTGATAAGCCAATGAATAAATATTATCTTTTTCCATCTGCTCAAGAATTTTGAATAATCTCAAATATATATATATATATATAAAATATATATATGAAAGACACTTAAGATGGCATTTTAATCTATGAATTTGCTGCTGTGTAGATTAAATTGTGTCCAACCACTTCATGAACTTATTATAATAAAACCTGCTATAAGTATGTAAAGTGAAGCAAATTAAATACCCTGCATTAACCATGCCCCAAATCATTAAAGAAAAAAAATCAGCCTCAAACTAAAAAAAAAAACAAAAGAGTATAGAATTCATGAGCATGTAGATTTCAGAGAAAACTGGAAAGACTTATATGATGTAATGCTTATTAAAGTGGACAGAACTAGGAGAATATGGGGCACATTAATGGAAACACTGTGTGTGATGGTGATTTATAATTGTCTTGGCTCTTTTTAGCAGTATAGTGAAGAAGGACAATGCTAAAAGACTTGCAATGGAAAATGTTATCCACTTTCAGAAAAAAGAACTATAAAATATGAATACAGATTAAAGCATAATATTTTCATTTTTAATTTTTTTCCTGCCTCTTTTGCTTTTCTTTCTCAACATAAGTAACATTGAAATGTAATTAACATGAATCTACATGTATAACCTATATCTGATTGCTTCATGCCTTGTGGAATGTGGAAGGAAAGCAAAGAGGGAGAAATAATTGGAGCTTAAAGATTTTACAGAAATTGTTGTTGAAAATTCTTTTTACATGTAATTAGGGAACAATCATTTTAACTGAAAAAATGATACTTTCAGACTAAGAGAAGTACTAAACTAACAAAGCACACATGTGTGAGTTGACCATGTTAGATTGCTATGAAAAAAATAAGAAATGGGAAAGAAAGACGCACTGGAGGAAGGATAAAGAGAGTAGAAATGGAGAAAATTATCTCACATGAAAAATGTAAAAAAACAGCAATTACAATAGAGAGGAATCTAGGGATATGCAGAACTATAAAGGGGTTATTTTGTTGCATCATTTATTTCTTTTCTGTTTATCTTTTCATTATTTGTTTAGTCTTGAATTTGAAAGTCAAGTTTTCAGCTCAACTTTTTTTATCCCATCAGGATTACTCAAAACTCCTCTTTTTATTAAATATCTAATTTCTCTGTGAAATATTATATTCAGTTTTGCTTGACAGGTGAGTCTTGGCTGTAATCCTGGGTCTTTTGGCCTCTACAGTATCATATTCCAACTTCTCCCATTCTTTATTGTGGAAGTTGATGATTCTATTATTATTCTGACTACATCTCTACACTTTCTAATTATTTTTCTCTCTCTGTATAAAATATTTTCTTTCTAAGCAAGAAGCTATGAAATTTGAGAATAATATTCTAGAGTGTTTGGGGAGGGTTATCCTTCAGGAGGTGATTGGTGAATTCAAACAATGTTTGCTTTACCTTCTCATTCAATCATATAAAGCAAATTTCCCATGATAATTTTTTGTAATATGAAGTCTCAGATATCATCGTCGTCATCATCATCATCATTACTACTATTATTAATATACTAGTCTAGCAATTCTCAAAAAACTGTCCAGGTCAGTTGTTTTCACAATCAGATATTTTCATCTGCTTTTTCATTCTTTTTATTAAGCTTTACTGTTACTTGATTTCTCATGTAGTCATTTGCCCAATTATAATCATTAAACAATTATTTACTTCAGTAAACTTTTGTACTTCTTTTTTCCCATTTGTCCTATTATGTTTCTTTAAATATATTTAGTGTTTTCCTTTGGTTTTTTGTGCTTTCTTTAGTTGTTGACTAATTTTTTTTTTCATGATTTGCTCACATCCTTCTTATATGTTTTCCAATTTTTCTCTACTTCTGTTATGTGGATTTTGCAATCCTATTTGCAATCCAGAACTTTTTTTGTAAACAGATCCATTCATATTTTTTTCCTTTCAAGTTTTGCCTATTGCTTTTCTGACATTTTTGCCTTCTTTTGAGTTTGTATCTTGATCCTCTCTGTCACCATATTAACTTCCTATGGTCAGGTTACATTTTGTTAATGTTTGCAGAGATTTAATTTCATGTAAAAGTTGGGTCTTGTCCTGCAGAAGAAGAAGGTACTGTACCAAATTTAGAGTTTTTTTAAACTACTCTTTTCAGAGTGAATTCTGTTGGTCTGTAAGTATTCAGTTTTTATAAGGCACTATTTTATAAGATGAGGTATAGTCATTGATTTTATGACTTCTTCTGTTATCTATGAGTGACCATAAGTATACTTTTCATCCTAGAACTGTAACTTTGCTCCTTCTAGTGCTCCTTCTCACATGGGGATTGTGACCCAAAACTAGGTATAAGCAAGGCAGCAGAGTACTGCACCCAGTGCCTGCAAATGATCATCCAATTTCATAATAGTCTGGTCTCTTTGCCATCAGTAGGCTCTTAGCTCCAGAAGATCTGCTACTGATTTAATCAACTCTAAATCCTCCTCCTCCCTTGCTAAGACTTGGCCTGTACTAGAGACTAAATTCCATTCACACTCTAGTGAAACAGACCTTTCTGTCCAACCTTATAATTTGTCTTGGTCTAGACAACTGTGTTACTTAATGTTTGTGTTGGTTCTGTTACTCCAGAATTCATTTTGATGTAATATTTGAAAATTGTTTGAAGGTAAATTGGTTTATATTAGGCATCTCCATATCTTTACTTCACCATCTTGGATCCTCCTCTAACAATAAATTAGAGAGAAAAAAATATCTTTTTATTCTTTTTTTTTTTTAGGTTTTTGCAAGGCAGTGGAGTTAAGTGACTTGCCAAGGCCAAACTGCAAGGGAATTATTAAGAGTCTGAGGACAGATTTGAACTCAGGTCTTCCTGACTCCAGGGCTGGTGCTCTATCCACTGTACCACCTAGTCACCCCCAAGAGAGAAAAATAATCAATCCAAAATTAAATAAGAAGTCAAATTATGCAATTTGGAGTGGGTCTGAAAAGATTAATTCCTATCTCTCTCTCTCTCTCTCTCTCTCTCTCTCATTAGAATGGACCTCAGATGCCATCTTGTTCAAAACTCTATAGTCACAAAGATAACAAACATCAGAGATAGTATTTGAACACAGAATTACCAAGTATAAATTCACCATTCTTTGTACTTTAACAATCAATCAGTAAAAATTAATTTCCTATTTTAATCCAGTTACTGTGCTAAATTATTGTGGTACAAAAAATTGCAAAAAGACAATCCTTATGCTTTAATAACTTAAAATCTATTAAGAAGACAACATTAGGCAAACAGCTATATAACAACAGTTGATATAAAATAAATAATTAACAGATGGGAGGTACTATAAGATTAAGAGGATCTGGGAAAGTCTTCCATAAAATAAAAATAAAAATTTGCTTGAGGCTTAAAAAAAGCCAGAGTGGTTAGAACTCAGAGTAGAGGAAGAAGAATATTACCCAAATGGGAGTCAGTCATACAAAATTCTGGGAACTGAGAGATACAATGTCATGTTCTTGGCACAGAGCCAGTGCATTGGAACAAGAGTATAAAAGTAAGCAAAGTATGACACTATGCTAGGGTGAATATATGCACATATATTTTAATATTTTAATTTAGTTTAATAAATATTAATATATTTTATTCAAATTCCATCAACAGTATCTCTTATGTGAGTAAAATAAAGCTTGTTTAGTTTGATACAAGTTAAAATCTTTTTATATAAAAATTAATTTTGTGAGATGTTCAGATCTAGAGACAATTTATCTCAATTCAATTACCTAAGTTTACGATTAATCATCAGGAATTGGGACTTCTGACCAAGATGGCCCAGGAAAGACAGGCACTGTGCTAAGGCCTCCTGGTTTCCCCTCAGAAATAATTTGAAAAAAACCTCTTAACAGGAAATCTGATCTACAAAACCCAGATAAAGAAGCTAGGAGGAGATCATCCAACTCAAGTTTTGTCTTCCAGGATTGTGGTTGAGTCAGTCACAGAGAGCAGAGACCCTGTCAGGAGAGGTGAGAAATGAACTAGCCTAGCATCAGCCCCAGAGGCATTGACTGTGGGAGCCATGGTCTGAGAGTCAATTGGGGTGTGGATGCTTTAGCTGTGGGAGAGACCAGCCATGGGACTGACAATCTGGAGTTTACCAGAATGACTGAAGGGCAAATTCCAGCACAGAGAGTTGCAGACCTTGATGCCTGGGCTCCTCTGGTCTGGAGTTACTCAGAGTCCATACTTCCATTTCAGTTGAAAGTCTCTTCCCAGAACAAACACAGTAACAGCCCACCTCCCTCCCAGGCTCAGGTGTGGGCAGCAGAGTTCCCTCAGTTGTGAACAGGGAGAGTAATTACCTAGACCCAAGGGCATAGCCCACATTGGTCAAGGATAAAAGTATCCAGCAATTTCTTCCACACCCTCCAGGCCAAGGGAAAGGGACTCAAATCAAAGTCACAGATACTGCATAGAAAGCAATCAGCACCCCTTACTGGCCAGCCCACTTGGAGTTATTAAATTCAGTGAGTAAAACCTCTAGGGATCCCAACACCAAACCTCTGAGAACCAGCCCCACCCCCAACACAAGATCTTATGTAAATGAAGACAGGCTAGCAGAAAGGGGGTGGGGTCCATAGAAAAATACCTAAAAGTAAAGATCTTAACTCAGATATAGAACTACTGTGGAGAATATGATTTGGTCTCCAGCACAGAAAAACATCCTTGAAGAAATATGGAAGGAGTTTGAAAATTAATTGAAAAATTTGGGAAAAGAAACCCTTGCCTTGCAACAAGAAAACAAATCCTGGGAAAATACATTTGAGGAAATGCAAAAAGAAAATAATTCTCTCAAAACCTCAAGTGGACAAATGGAAAACTCTTTCAAAAATAAAATTGACCAATTGGAAAAGGAGTTGCAAAAGGTAAATGAATAAAATTATTATATAACAAAAGAATAGAGTCTCTGGAAACTAATGATTTCATGAGACAGTAAGAATCTGTTAAACAAAACCAAAAAAAAAATCAAAAAATTAGAAGAAACTGTAAAATACCTCATCAACAAAAACTACTGACCTAGAGAACAGAAGTAGGAGGGACAACTTAAGAATTATTGGTCTCCCTGAAAATATCGAAGGAAAAAAAAAAGCCTGTTCTTAATATTACAGAATTTAGTGATGTGGAATTACCCTGACATCATGGAACCAGAGGGCTTAATAGTTATTAATAGAATACATTGATCCCCTCTGGAAAGGGATCCCAAAATGAAAATACCAAGGAGTGTTATGGCAAAATTACAGAACTATCAGATAAAATATAAAATATAGCAAGCAGTCAGAAAGAAACAGTTTAGATACCGAAGAGCCACAGTAAGGATTGCACAGGACCTGGCTGCCTCAACATTAAGGGATCAAAGGGCCTGCAATGCAATTTTGTGAAAAACAAGGGAGCTTGGAATGCAGCCAAGAATTCACAATCAGGAAAAACTGAGTCTTCTCTTACAGGGGAAAAGATGGACTTTTAATGAAATAGGAGACTTCCAACTTTTCCTGATGAAAAGACTAGAGCTTAATAAAAAATTTGGACTTCAAACAGGAGACTCAAATACACATGAAAAGGTTTAAAAAATGTGGGGGGCGGGATAAAAAAAATAAAGATAAAAACCGCTGTCCAATAAGATGAAACTGATATCCCTACCTGAGAGAAAGACTTTAATAATTCACAAGAATTGTAATTCTATTAGAAAGAATGAAGCTTATCTTACCTTTCAAGTATTAAAAGGGGAAAAGGTCTGGGGGGGGGGGAAGAAAAGGGGAAGCAGTAGAAGGAAAGGAAGGAAGATGGGGCAAAGGGAAAAGGGAAAGAAAGGGTGGTGCTGACTATAGGAGGGCAAACATTCTGAAAGTGATGGTATTCAAAAACAAAATACTAGGGAAGAAAGTGAAAAATCAAGTGAACAAAAGGAAAAATACAAAAAGAGTGAAGATAAACATGGAGGGCAATAAAGAGTTAATGATTATACCTTTGAATGTGAATGGGATGAACCCTAACTTAAAGCATAAGTGAATGGCAGAGTGGATTAAAAATCAGAATCCTACAATATGCTACTTACAAGAAACTCCTTTGAAGCAGCGAGATGCATACATAGTAAAGGTGAAAGGTTGGAACAAAATATGTTTTGCTTCAGCTGAAGTGATAAAAGCAGGGGTATTAATCCTTACCCCAGAGAAAACATTTGCAAAATTAGATATCATTAAAAGAGATAAGAAAGGAAACTATATCATCCTAAAAGGTACCATAGACAATAAATACTAAATACTAAATATGTATGCACCCAATGATATAGTATCCAAATTCTTAGAGAAGTTGAAGGAGTTACAGGAAGGCATAGACAGCAAAACTCTACTGGTGGGAGACCTCAACCTTCCTCTACCAGATTTAGATAAATCTAACAATAAAATAAACAAGGAGGAAGTTAAGGAGGTAAAGAGGTAAAGAGACTGTTAGAAAACCTAGACATGATAGACCTATGAAGGAAATTGAATGGGGATTAAAAGAGAATATACTTTTTTTTCTGCAGTATATGGCACTTATACAAAAAATGACCATGTACTAGGGCATAAAAACCTAATGATCAATTGCAGAAAGGGAGAAATAGTGAATACATAATTCTTAGACATTATACAATAAAAATCACATGAAACATTGGGCCAGGGAGATATAGACCCCAAACTAATTGGAAACTAAATAACCTCATTTTAAGGAATAAGTGGATCAATCAATAAATTATAGAAAGAATTATTTATTTCATCCTAGAAAATGAAAATAATGAAAGAACATATCAAAACTTATGAGATACAGCCAAGGAAGCTGTTAGGGGATACATGAATAAATTAGAGAAAGAGGAAATAAATGAACTAAACATGCAACTAAAAAAAATAAGAGAAAGAACATATTAAAAAACCCCAATTAAATACCAAATTAGAAATTCTAAAAATTAAAGGAGAAATTTATAAAATCAAAAATTCAAGAAAACTATTGAAATAATAAATAAAACCAAGAGTTGGCTTTATGAAAAAACAATAAAATTAATAAGCCTCTGGTTAATTTGATTTAAAAAAGAAGAAAACTAAATTCCTAGTATCATAGATGAAAAGGGTGAACTCACCACCAATGGGGAGGAAATTAAAATAATAATTTGGGACTTATTTTGCCCAACAGTATTCCAATAAATTTGTTAATCTAAGTGACATGGACAAATATTTACAAAAGCATAAGTGGCCCAGGATAAATGAAGAGGAAATTAAATAACTAAATAAACTTATCTCCAAAAAAAGAAATTCAACAATCAATTATTGAACTCCCTAAGAAAAAATGTCCATGGCCAGATAGATTCAAAAATGAATTCTAACAAACATTTAAGGAGCAATTGCTTCCAATTCTATATAAACTCTTTAGAAAAATAGGTGAAGATGAAACTCTGCTTAACTCTTTCTATGACACTAATATGGTGCTGATACCTAAATCAGGAGAGTCAAAGCAGAGAGATAACATTATAGACCTATCTCCCTGATGAATATAGATGCAAAAATAATAAGTGAAATCTTAGCATAATAATTACAGTGTGTTATCACCAGGATAAAACACTATGACCAAATAGGATTTAGCCCAATAATGCAGGGTTCATTCAGTATTAGGAAAACTGCTAGTATGATTAATTACATAAATAACAAACACATTAGAAATTATATGAATATACCAATAGATGTTGAAAAAGCCTTTCAGAAAATACAGAACCCATTCCTACTAAAAACACCAGAGAGCATAGAAATAAATGGATTGTTCCTTAGACATATAAGCAGCATCTATCTGAAACCATCAACAAACATAATATGCAATCAAAATAGGCTAGAAGCATTCCCAATAAGATCAGGGATATAACAATGATACACATTATCACTACTACTGTTCAATATTTTATTAGAAATGTTAGTTTCAGCAATAACAGAAGAAAAAAAATGAAGGAATTTGAATTGGGAAGGAAGAGATAATTCTTACTATTTCTAGATGACATGTTGGTATACCTAGAGAATCCCCAAAAATCATCTCAAAAGATTATAGAAACAATTTGCAACTTTAGCAAAGTCACAAGATATAAAATAGACTCTCATAAATGCTCATCATTTCTATATATGACTAGCAAGATGCAGTAGAAAGAGCTAGAAATAGAAATCCCATTCAAAGTAACTTAAGACAATATAAAATACTTGGGAGTCTACTTAACAAGGCAAATGCAGAAATTTTTTGAAATCAATTACAAAACACTTCTCACACAAATAAAATAGGAATTAAATAACTGGCCAAATATCAACTGCTCATGGATAGGCCAAGCAATATAATAAAAATTACTATTCTACCAAAATTACATGATTTATTAAGTGTCTTACAAACCAAAATTCAAAAAAAATTATGAGTTAGAAAAAATTATAAGTAAATTCATATCAGGAAATAAAAAGTCGAGAATCTCCAGAGATTTAATGGAAAAAAGTGCAAATAAGGTGGCTTAGCCCTACCAGATCTAAAATTACATTATAAAGTACCAGTCATCAAAGCTATCTAGCATTGGCTGAGAAATAGAGTGATGAATCAGTGGAACAGAGTAGGTACAATAGCAGGAAACAATTGTAGTATTCTGCTGTTTGATAAACCCCAAGAGTCCAGCTATCGTGATAAAAACTGTTGGGAAAATTGGATGTTAAATATGGCAGAAACTTGCATTAAAACAACCTTCACCTATACCAAGATAAGATCAAAATGAATTCAGGGTTTAGACATAAAAGACAATATTATAAGTAATCTAGGAGATCAAGTAATAGTTTACCTCTCAGATCTATGGAAAGGCAAGCAGTTTATAACCAAGGAAGAGATAGAGAACATCACTAAAAACAAACAAGATAATTTCGATTACATTAAATTAAAAAACTTTTGCACAGTCAAAACCACTGTAACCAAGATCAAAAGAAATGTTGTAAATTAGGAAAAACTTTTTACAGCTATTATTTTTGACAAAGGACTCATTTCTAAAATATACAAAGAACTGAGGCAATTTTTTAAAAATACAAGTCATTTCCCAATTGACAAACAGTCAAAGGATATGCAAATGTATTTTATAGATGAGGAAATCAAAGCAATACATAATCATTTGATAATTTGCTCTAAATCTACTTATTAGAGAAATGCAAATTAGAGTATCTCTGAGGTACCACCTCATACCTCTCAGACTGGCAATATGACTGAAAGGACCATGGTCAATGTTGGAAGGCATATGGGAAATCTGGGACAATAATACATTGTTGGTAGAGCTGTGAGCTCATCCAACCTTTCTGGAGAGCAATTTGGAATTATGCCCAAAGGGCAACAAAAATGAGCATACCCTTTGATCCAGCAATACCACTACTGGTTCTATACTGTGAAGAGATGATGAAAAAGGGTTAAAAACATCACGTACAAAAATATTCATAGCAGCCCTATTTGTGGTGGCAAAGAGTTAGAAATTAAGTGAATGTCCTTCAATTGGGGAATGACTTAGCAAGTTGTGGTTCATGTAGGTAAATTAGAAATTAGACATTAGAAACCAGGAGGGATGGGAATTCTGGGAAGCCTCTAAGGATTTGCATGAACTGAAGCCAAGTGAGATGAGCAGAACCAGAAGAACAATGTAAACCCTAACAGCAACATGGGGATGGTGATCATCTTTAATGGACTTTCTCATTCCATTATTACAATAATCATACACAATTTGGGGTTTTCTGTGAGGGAAAATACCATCTATATCTAGAGAAAGAATTGTGGAGTTTGAAAAAGACCAAAGTCTATTACCTTTAAAAAAACTTTATCTTATTATAATTAAAGATGTCTTATACTACATTTTTCTTCCTTAAGGATATGATTTCTCTCTCATCACATTCAACTTAGATCAATGTATAGCATGGAAATAATGTAAAGACTAACAGACTGCCTTCTTTGGGGAGTGAGGGGAAGAAAGTTAGATTAGGGGAAAAATTGTAAAATTCAAAATAAATAAATAAATAACAATAAAAAATATAATCAGATATCAGAACTAAATTTAACTAAGTTCAATTAATGTCTGTTATTGATAATGCATTTATGATGAGAGCAATCTTTTGACATATCAACATCTTTAGTAGTACTCCAAGACTTTAACAACAGGTAGGTATCACAGTGGATAAAATGCCAGATATGTAGTCTGGAAAAATCATCTTCCTGAATTCAATTCTGGCCTCAGAGGTTTGATAGATGTGTTACCTTGGGAAAATCATTTAATGCTGTTTGCCTCAGTTCCTCATCTATAAAATGAGTTGTGGAAAGAAATTGCTAAGCACTCCAGTATCTCTGACAAAAAAAAATCAAACAGTGTCACAGAGAGTAAATACTAACTAAATTGTGACTAAACAATTAAAAAAAAGACTATAAATTGAGGAAAAGGTGCCATTGTGTCATTCTAGATGTACCTCTTTCAATGAAGAATTTCCTATAGTAATTTAAATTTCAGGTTATTACCTAAACCCTTCCAATTGGCTTTAAATATATCACATTTGATTCCTGAATCATGTAAGATATTTGCAAAGCCACATATAAAAATAATGATCATTAAACAACTTTCATTTGTATAGCTGAACTTCTTAAATCAACATATTTTTAATATATGACAATATATGACCAATATGTCAATATGTCAGTAATTTTTAAACTCTTTCTTCTACTTTATGTCTCTCTCTCTCTCTCTCTCTCTCTCTCTCTCTCTCACACACACACACACACACACACACACACACACTAATGCCTATAAACCTGAGAATCACCAATCTTTCAGGTCTTACAAATATTAAGGTATTCTAGAAAAATTAAAATGCACTTAGAAAAGAATGCACTTAGACTCACAGTAGAGATCTTCAAGACACTCTCAGTAAATGAGATCAAGATGTTTCACCTAACAAGGAGATAATTACCCTTAGGCTTTTTTTAAATTAAAGATCTTATTTATTTTGAGTTTTGCAATTTTTCCCTTAATCTTACTTCCCTCCCCCACCCCCACAGAAGGTAATCTGTCCATCCCTACATTGTTTCCAAGGTATACATCAATCCAAATTGAGTGTGTGATGAGAGAGAAATCATATTCTTAAGGAATAAACGTAAAGTATAAGAGATAGCAAGATCAGACAATAAGATATCAGGTATTGTTTCTAAATTAAAGGTAATAGTCCTTGGTCTTTGTTCAAATTCCACAGTTGTTTCTCTGCATACAGATGGTATTCTCCTTCGCAGAGAGCCCAAAATTGTCCCTGATTGTTGCACTGATGGAATGAGCTAGTCCATCAAGGTTGATCATCACCCCCATGTTGCTGTTAGGGTGTACAGTGTTTCACTGTTCTACCCATCACACTCAGCTTCAGTTCATGCAGATCTCTCCACTCTTCCCTGAATTCCCATCCCTCCTGGTTTCTAATAGAACAGTAGTGTTCCATAACATACATATACCACAGTTTGCTAAGCCATTCCCCAACTGAAGGACATTTACTTGATTTCCAATTCTTTGCTACCACATACAGGGCTGCTATGGATATTTTTGTATAAGTGATGCTTTTACCTTTTTTCATCATCTCTTCAGGGTATAGACCCAGTAACTGCATTGCTGGATCAAAGGGTATGTGTATTTTTGTTGCTATTTGTGCTTAGTTCCAAATTTCTCTCCAGAAAGTTTGGATGAGTTTACAGCTCCACCAACAGTGTAATAGTATCCCTCATTTCCCTCAACCCTTCCAACAATGATCATTATCCTTTCTGGTCATATTGGCCAGTCTGAGAGTTGGGAGGTGGTACTTCAGAGAAGCTTTAATTTGCATTTCTCTAAAAAGAATGATATAAAGTAATTTTTCATATGGCTACGGACTGCTTTGATCTCCTCATCTGTAAATTGCTTTTGCATATCCTTTGACCATTTGTCAATTGGGGAATGGTTTTTTTTTAAAAAATATGACTCAGTTCTCTGTATATTTTAGAAATGAGTCCTTTGTCAGAAAATTTAGCTGTAAAGTTTGTTTGGCAGTGTACTACATTTCTTTTTATCTTGGTTACAGTGGATTTGTCTGCACAAAAGCTTTTTAATTTAATGTAATCAAAATCATCTAGTTTGTTTTTAATGATGTTCTCCATGTCTTCCTTAGTTATAAACTGCTTCCCTTTCCATAGATCTTGATCTTATAATTTGCTTATAATATTGTTTTTTATGTCTAAATCCTGTATCCATTATATCCAAGAAAATGATAATAGTGAGACATCATAGCAAAATGTATGGGATTGCAGCAAAGGCAGTTTTGAGGGGAAATTTTACCTCTTACTGCCTATATGAATAAAACAGAGAAAGAGGAGATCTATGAATTTGGTATGCAACTAAAAAAAGCTAGAAAAAGAACAAATTAAATAGCCCCAATTAAATACAAAATTAGAAATACTGAAAAGTAAGGGAGAGATGAATAAAATGGAAAACAAGAAAACCATTGATGTCCTAAATAAAACTAAGGGTTGGTTTTATGAAAAAGCCAATAAAAGAGACAAACCTCTGGTTAATCAGATTTAAAAAAAGAAAAAAAGTTAACCAAATTGCCAGTATCAAAAATGAAAAGGGTGAACTAAGCACCAAAGAGGAGGAAATTAAATATATAATTAAGAGCTACTTTGCCAAACTCTATGCCAATAATTTGGACAGCTTAAGTGAAATGGATGACTATTTACAAAAAAGACAATCTTCCCATATTAACAGAAGAGGAAATAAATTACTTAACCCCATTTCAGAAAAAAGAAATTGAAGAACTAAGTTAAGGTCTCCATGCCCAGATGGATTTATGAATGGATTGTGACAATTATTTAAGGATCAATTAATTTTTATTCTACCTTAACTATTTCAAAATAATAGGAGAGGGGGCAGCTAGGTTGCTCAGTGGATAGAGCACTGTCTCTGGCGTCAGAAGGACCTGAGTTCAAATATAACCTTAGACACATATGGCTGTTTGACCTTAGGCAAATAACTTAAACCCATTGCCTGGACCCACAAAATAAAATAAAATAAAGAATAAAGAAAAAATAAAGAAAAAAGAGAGGAAGGAGTTCTATTAAAGTCCTGTTATGACACCAATATGATGCTGACACCTAAACTGGGCAGAATCCAAAGAGACAAAGAAAATTATGAACCCGGGGCAGCTAGGTGGTGTAGTGGAAAAAGCACTGGTCCTGGAGTCAGGTCTCAGACACTTAATAATTACCTAGCTGTGTGGCCTTGGGCAACTAACTTAACCCCATTTGCCTTGCAAAAACCTAAAAAAAAAAAAAAGAAAATTATGAACCAATCTGCCTAATGAATATTAATGCCATAATCTAAAATAAAATTTTAGAAATGAGACTACAGAAAGTTATTGTGAGGATAATACACCATGATTAGTTTGGATTTAGACTAGGCAGATAGATATGGTTCAACATTAGGAAACACTCAACATAATTACATATATTAACAGTAAAATTAACAGAAACCATGCTTATCTCAATAAATGCTGAAAAAAATCTTTGATAAATTACAACATCCATCCCTATTAAAATACTAGAAAGTGTGGGAATAAATGGAGTTTTCCTTAAAGTAATAAATATAACAAAATAATATAAATAGTAATATATAATATAATGTAACACATATATATATATAATTTTTAAAATAATCCAATAATAAAAATAAATACAATAAAAATGACAATTATACCTAAATTAAATCACTTATTCAGTGCCATACCAATTGAACTACTAAGTATATTTCTTACTGAGTCAGAAAAAATAGAAACAAAAGTCATCAGGCATAACATATGGGCAAGAATAGTAAGGGATCTGATGAAAAGAAATATATAGGATGGTGGTCTAGCTCTACCAGATCTAAAACTATACTGTAAAGCAGCAGTCTATTTCCAGCCAAGATGGAGGAGAGAAGACAGTGAATATGCTAAGATCTTCTGTTCTTCTCTCATATATAATGTTTAAAAACCTCTTAACAGAAACAAAACCCAGAAAAAGAAGCTAGGAGAAGAACATATATGAAAAAGGACTGTGTTCAGGGATGGTGAGTGAGCCTTGGCTCACTGGGAGCCAGACTAGCCTAAGATCAGCCACAGAGGCTTTTACTGTGGGTTCTATGGGCCAAGAGCCAGCTAGGCTGTGGAGGCTTTGACTGTAGGACTGGCTGTCTGTGGCAATCCAGCAGGGCTACAGAGTAAGTTTCAGCCCTGAGAGTTGCAGAGTGCAGCTGGACATCAATCTGCTGGGCTCAGCTACTTTGGAGGACTTCAGACTCCATGCTTTCATTTCAGCAGAGTCCTTTTCCAAGAACAAGCACAGTAATAGGCCACATTCCCCCAGGCTCAGACATGGGCAGCAGAGCTTGCTCAGATGAATAGGGATATCAAATAACACGTGCTGTGGCCCATCCCAGATTGTTTAAGGATAAAATTATCCAGCAGCACCACCTTCACCTTCCAGGTCTAGGGAGAGGGCCTCAGATAAAGGTCACAGAAACTCCAGAGAAAGCCCCAAGAACCCATACTGGCCTGCCCACTTGGAGGTACTCAACCCAGTGAGCAATAGCCTCTAGAGATCTCAATATTAAACCTCTCTGAACTGGCCCCTCCCCCAGCACAAGTTCTTAGGAAAATGAAAAAAGGCCAGTGGAAAAGGAGTCCATAGAAAACTACCTAGAAGGTAAAGACTCTTACTTAGAGAGATCTAGAACTTCTGAAGAGAATATAATTTGGTCTCCAGTCCAGAAAGTCTTCCTTGAAGAAATTAGAAAGCAGCTTCAAAGTCAATTGGAAAATCTGGGAAAAGAAATCCAAGAGAACATTAACATCTTGCAAAAAGAAAATAAATCCCTGGAAAATACAGTTGGACAAATGCAAAAAGAAAATAATTCTCTAAAAACCTCAATTGGACAAATGGAAAACTCCTGCAAAAATAGAATTGACTATTTGGAACAGGAATTGCAAAAGGAAAATGATGAAAATTCTTCTCTAAAGAAAAAGAATCGAGTTGGTGGAAACTACTGACTTCATGAGAACACTAGAATAAATTAAACAAAACCCAAAAATCGAAAAAAAAAGAAGAAAATGTAAAATATCTCATTGAACAAAACAACTGATCTTTGTGAACAGATCTGTAAGAAACAACTTTAGAATCATTGGGCTCCGGCAGCTAGGTAGTGCAGTAGTGGATAGAGCAAGGGCCCTGGAGTCAAGAGTACCTGAGTTCAAATTTGGCCTCAAACACTTAATAATTACCTAGCTGTGTGGCCTTGGGCAAGCCATTTAACGCCACTGCCTTGCAAAAAAAGTCATTGGCTCCCTGGAAATATTGAAGAGGAAAAAAGCCTGGACTTAATACCAGAGGATTAAGTGACAGAAAATTGCCCTGACATCATGGAACCAGAAAGCAAAATAATTATTGAAAAAATACATCAATCCCCTCGGGAAAGCGATCCCAAAATGGAAACACCAAGGAATATTGTGGTCAAATTCCAGAACTATCAGATAAAAGAGAAAATCCTGTAGGCAGAAAGATAGAAACAATTTAGATATGAAGAAGCCATAGTAAGTATGACACACTTACTGCATCAACATTAAGGGATGGAAGGGCCAGGAATATGATATTCCAAAGAGAAAGGGAGCTTGGAATGCAGTGAAGAATTCACTAAATGTCAATATTGAACCTTATCTTCCAGGGGAAAAGATGGACTTTTCATGAAATAAGAGACTTCCAACTTTTCTTGAAGAAAATACCAGAGCTAAATAAAAAATTTGGACTTTAAAAAGGAGACTCAAGGGACACATTAAAACATCAAAAAGAAAAAAAAAGGGGTAAAGAAAAAGAAAACTGCTATCCAGAAAGATAAAACTGGCTATATCGCCCCACACACACCCCAAGAGAAAGACTCTCATAATTTTTGAGGATTGTAACTCTATTAGAGAGAATATACTTACCCAGATATAATGGACACAAATGACTTCACTGTGACTCTGAGAGAATGATTAAAAAAATGCTTCCTAAAAAACGGGGAACAGTAAAGAGACAGGAGATTGAAGAAATTGAATGAGGCAAATCACATTACATAATGATGTATAAAGGACCTAGATGAGAAGTTGGGAAGAGGTGAGAATCACCTGAATCTTACTCTTATCAGATTTGGCTTCAAGTTAACAAATACACACCCAGTTAAGTTAAAAAATGTATCTTTCCATTCAAGAATTAAAAGAGGAAAAAGGGAGAGGGGAGGAAAATAGGAACCAATGGAAGGAAAAGATGGAAAAAGGGCCAAGGGAAAAGGGGAGAGAAAAGGGAGCAGGGTTAGATATAAGGGAACAAACTGAAGTTGGTGTTATTCAGAAACAGATTACTGGGGAATATGGATAAAGTGAAAAAGGGGGAAAATGCAAAAAGAGGTAAGATAGCATGGAGGGCAATAAAAGTTATTAATTGTACCTTTGGATGTGAATGGGATGAACTCTCACATAAAATATAAGCAAATAGCAGAATGGATTAAAAACCAGCATCTGACAAAATGATGCTTACAAGAAACTCATTTGGAGCACGGAGATACATATAGAGTAAAGTTAAAAGGTTTAAGGAAAATATATTTTGCTTCAGCTGAAGTGCAAAAAGCAGGAGAAGCAATCCTTATCTCAGACAAAGCAGCAAAAATAGATCTCATTAAAAATGATAAGGAATGAAATTATATCCTCCTAAAACATTAAATAGACAGTGAAGCAATTTCAATATTAAATATTTATTCAACAAGTGGTATGGCATCCAAATTCTTAGAGAAGTTGAATGAGCTGCAGGAAGACATAGACAGCAAAACCCTTCTGGTGGAAAACAACCACCTCCCACTCTCAGATTTAGATAAATATCAATATAAAATATAAAAGAAGGAAGTTAAGAAGATAAATAGATTTTTAGAAAACCTAGGCATGATAGAACTTTGGAGAAAATTGAATGTGGATAGAAAGGAATATACTTTATTTCCCTGCAGTACATGGTTCTTACACAAAAAAAAGACCATGCTACAGCATAAAGACCTAATAATCAAATGCAGAAATTCAGAAATAGTGAACACATCCTTCTCAAAATATAATGGAATAAAATCACATGCTATTAATGGTGTCATAAAAAGTATTTGGCAGAGTTCCTTCTTCACCTACTTTTTTCAAATAGTTTATATAGAATGGGAATCAATTTTTCCTTGAATGTTTGGTAGAATTCACTTGTGAATCCTTTTGACCCTGGAGTTTTTTCCTTAGTAAGGTCATTGATGCCTTGTTGAATTTCTTTGTCTGAATTAGGATAATTTAAGTATGTCCTCCTCTTTTAACCTTGACAATTCATATTTTTGTAAATATTCATCCATTTCACTTAGATTATCAATAGCATATAGATTGTCAAAATTGTTCTGAATTGTTACTTTATTTTCCTCCTCAATGGTAGTGAATTCACCTTTGTCATTTTTGATACTAACAATTTCACTTTCTTCTTTTCTTTTTTTTTAATTAAAAATACCAAAATTTTATCCATTTTATTTGTTTCTTCATAAAATGAATTCTTGCTTTTATTTATTAGTTCAATAGTTTTCTTGTTTTCAATTTTATTAATTTCACCTTTAATTTTTGGAATTTCTAATTTGGTATTTAATTGGGGATTTTTTTTGCTCTTTCTCTAACATATTTTTAGTTACATGCTCAGTATATTGATCTCCTCCTTTCATATTTTCTTCATGTAACTATTTAGAGTTCTAATATATCCCCAATAACTGTTTTTACTGTATCATATAAGTTTTGGTATGTTGTCCCATTATTGTCATTGTCTTGGATGAAGTCATTATTTTTTTCTATGATTTGTTGTTTGATGGATTCAATCTTTATAATTAGGATATTTAGTTTCCAATTAGTTTTAGGTCTATCTCTTCATGTCCCTTTATTGCATGGATTTTTTATTGCAACATTATCTAAAAAAGGATGCACTCCACATTTCTGTCGTTATGTATATGATTATGAAGTTTGTATGCCTTAATACATGGTCAATTTTTGTAGATACCATGTACCACAGAAAAGAAGGTATTTTACTTTCTATCCCCATTCAATTTTCTTCAGTGGACTGTCATATCTAAATTTTCTAACATTCTATTCATGTCCTTAACTTCTTTCATGTTTATTTTTATGGCTATATTTAATTTGATTCTTTTAAAAAAGATTTTATTTATTTTGAGCTTTATAATTTTTCCTCCAATCTTACTTCCCTCCCCCTACCCCACCCCACCCCACCCCCACACAAAAAGCAATTTGTCAGTCTTTGCATTGCTTCCTCATTATACATTATTAAGAAATGACTTAATTTGGGTGAAGAGAGCTTTCTAGTTGTATTCATACAATTTCTGGGTTTGTCTTGGGAGGTAGATTCCCAAGTATTTAATGTTATCTATAGTTATTTTAAAAGGAATTTCTCTCTATCTCTTGTTCTTGGGCTTTGTTGTTCATATATAGAAATACTGATGTTTTTGTGGTTTTATTTTATATCCTGCTACTTTGCTGTATTTTTAAATTGTTTCAAGGAGTGTTTTAGATGATTTTTTTAGGTTCTCTAGGTATACCATCACATCATCTGCAAAGAGTGACAGTTTTGCTTCCTCCTTGCCTAGTCTGATTCCTTCAATTTCTTTTTCTTCCTTTATTGCTACTGCTATAATTTCTAATGCTGTATTGAATAGAATGGTGATAGTGGGCATCCTTGTTCCACCCCTGGATTTATTCCCCGTTAAATATAATATTTGTTGTTGGTTTTAGATAGGTATTATTTATTATTTTAATGAAAAGTCCATTTATTTCCAAACTTTCTTAACAGAAAAGGAAATAAATTGCTTACATAACCCCATTTCAGAAAAAAAAATTGAAGAAACCATCAATAAACACCTTAAGAAAAAGTCTCTAGATCTAGATGGATTTACAACTGAATATTACCAAACATTTAAGGAACAACTAATTCCTATTCTACATAAACAATTTAAAATAAATAGGAGAAGGAATTCTACCATATTCCTTTTAGGACACCAACATTGTGATGATACCTAAACTAGACAAAGAAAATTATAGAGTAATTTCTGTAATTTATTTCCTTTTCTGTTAATTTGGGCAGTTTGTACCATTTCACTCAATCTGTCCAATTCATTGGCATACAGCATGGCAAAGTAGCTCTTAAATATCTCTTTAATTTCCTCCTCATAGTTGGTTAGTTCACCCTTTTTTGATACATATTATTTGGTTTTCTTCTCTCTTTTTTTAACCCAATTAACCAGAGGTTTGTCTATTTTATTGGCTTATTCATAAAACTAACTCTTAGATTTATTTATGAGATCAATGGGGTTTTTTTTTGCTTACTATTTCATTAATCCATGCTTTGATTTTCAGAAGTTCCAGTTTGGTATTTAGTTGGGGATGTTTAATTTGTGCTTTTTCTAGTTGTTTTAGTTGAATATTCAATTTGTTGATCTCTTATTTTTCTATTTTATTCATTTAGTTAGTTAGAGATACAAACTTTCCCCTCAAAACTGCCTTGACTGCATCCCATAAATTTTGGTATGATGTACCATCATTATCAATTTCTTGGATATAATCACTGATTATTTCTATTGTTTTCTGTTTCATCCACACCTTATTAAGAAAGTTATTTAATTTCCAATTAGTTCAATATCATTCTTTATTAGGGTTCTTTATTACATATAATTTTTATTGTGTCATGACCTGAAAAGTGTGTATTGATTATTTGCTGTCTAATTGTCCTTGTAATTTACTCAATTTTTCTTCTAGAACTCTTGAAGCTACCCCATTAGGTGCATATATATTCAGTAATGATATACCTTCATTTCCAATGGTGCCTATTAAGAAGATGTAGTTTCCTTCCTTATCACTTTATTTTTCATTTATTCATCTAATTGATGATAAAACTATCTTTTTTATTATTAAAGATTTTATTTATTTTGAGTTTTACAATTTTTCCCCTAACCTTACTTTCCTCCCTCGACCTGGTCTTATTGGCCAGTCTGAGAACTGTGAGGTGTTACCTCAGAGAAGCTTTAATTTGAATTTCTCTAATAAGTAATAATTTAGAGCAATTTTTCATATGACTATATATATTGCTTTGATCTCCTCATCTGTAAATTGACTTTGCATATCCTTTCACCATTTGTTGATTGGGGATTGACTCTTTTTAGAAATGAGTCCTTCGTCAGAAACATTAGTTGTAAATACTGTTTCCCAGTTTATGCCATTTCTTTTGATCTTGGTTACAGTGGTTTTATCTGTGAAAAAGTTTTTTAATTTAATGTAATTGAAATCATCTAGTTCATTTTAATGATGTTCTCCATTTCTTCCTTAGTCATAAACTGCTTCCCTTTACATAGATCTGACAGGTAAACAAGTCCTTGATCTTCTAATTTGATTATAATTTTTTTTTATGTCTAACTCTTGTATCCATTTAGATCTTATCCTGGTATAGGGTGTGAGATGCCGGTCTAATCTAAGTTTGTGCCATACTAAATTCCAATTTTCCCAGCAGTTTATTTTTTTTTATCCAAGAGAGAGGTTTTATCTCAATAACTGGACTCTTTGGGTTTATCAAACAGCAGATTATTATAATCATTTCCTGCTATTGCACCTAGTCTATTCCAGTGGTCCACCACTCTATTTCTTAGCCAATACCAGACAGTTTTGATGACTGATGCTTTATGATATAATTTTAGATTGGGTAGGGCTCAGCCCCCTTCTTTTGCACCTTTTTTTTCATTAAATCCCTGGAAATTCTTAAACTTTTACTTCTCCATATGAATTTACTTACATTTTTTCTAACTCATTAAAGTAATTTTTTTGGAATTTTGATTGGTAGGGTACTAAACAGGTAGTTTAGTTTTGGTAGAATTGTCATTTTTATTATATTATGAGCAGTTGATATTTGCCCAGTTATTTAAATCTGATTTAAAATTTTTGTGTAAGAACTGTTTTATAATTGTTTTCAAAATGGTTCTGAGTCTACCCTGGCAAATAGACTCCCAGATATTTTATACTGTCTGAGGTTACTTTGAATTGGATTTCTCTTTCTAGCTTTTTTACTGTATCTTTCTAGGAATATATAGAAAAGTTGAGGATTTATGAGGGTATATTTTATATCCTGCAACTTCACTAAAATTGCTAATTGTTTCCAGTAGTTTTTAGGATGATTTCTTTGGATTCTCTAGGTATACCATCATGTCATCTGCAAAGAGTAAGAGTTTTGTCTCTTCCTTCCCAATTCTAACTCCTTCAATTTCTTTTTCTTCTCTAATTGCTGAAGCTAACATTTCTAATATGACATTGAATAGTAGTGGTGATGATGGGCACCCTTTTTTTCACCCCGATCTTATTGGGAATGCCTCTAGCTTCTCCCCTTTGAATACAATGCTTGTTGATGGTTTCAGAGAAACACTCCATTTATTCCTACACTCTCTAGTGTTTCTAGTAGGAATGGGTGATGTATTTTGTCAAAAGCTTTTTCAGCATTTATTGATATGATCATATTATTTCTGAAAGGTTCGTTGTTGATATAATTGATTATACTACCAGTTTTCCTATTATTTAACCAACCCTGCATTACTGGGATGAATCCTACTTGGTAAAAATATATTATCCCAGTGTTAACTTGCTGTAATCCATTTGCTAAGAGTTATTTAAGATTTTTGCACCTATATTCATTCAGGGTGATAGCTCTATAATTTTCTTTCTGTTTTAGCTCTTCCTGGCTTAGGTATCAGCACCGTATTGTTTTGATAGAAAGTGTTAGGCAGAGTTCCATCTTGACCTATCTTTACAAATAGTTTATATAGAGTTGGAAACAATTGTTCTTTAAATGTTTGGTAGAATTCCCTTGTTAATCCACGAGGCCCTGGAGACTTTTTCTTAGGGAGCTCAAAGATAGCTTTCTGAATTTATTTTTCTGAGATAGGGTTGTTTAGGTATACAATCTCTTCTTCATTTAACCCGGGCAACTTTTATCTTTGTAAATATTCATCCATTTCACTTAGATTGTCAAATGTATTGGCATAGAGTTGGGCTAAATAATTCTGAATTATTACTTTAATTTTCTTTCATTGGTGGTGAGTTCACCTTTTTCATTTATTATGCCAGCAATTTGGGTTTGTTCTTTCTTTTTTTAAAAGTCAAATTTACCAGAGGTTTATCAATTTTATTGGTTTTTTCATAAAACCAACTTTTGGTTTTATTTATTAATTCAACAGATTTTGCTTTCAATTTTATTAATTTCTCCTTTAATCTTTAGAATTTCTAATTGGTATTTAATTGGGAATTTTTAATTTGTTCTTTCTCTAATTTTTTTAGTTGCATATTCAGTTCATTGATTTTCTCTTTCACTAATTTATTCATGTAAGCATTTAAAGATACAATATATTTCCTGACAGCCACTTTGGGTGAATCCAGTGGGTTTTAGTATGTTGTTTGACTATTGCCATTATCTAGGATAAAATGATTAATTCTTTCTATAATTTAGTTTTTGATCCACTCATTGTTTAAAATGAAGTTATTCAGTTTCCAATTGCTTCTGGTTGTATATCTCCCTGGCCCAATATTGTATATGACTTTTATTGAAATGTGATCTGAGAAAGATGTATTCATTATTTCTGCCTTTCTGCAGTTGATCATTAGGATTTTATGTCTTAGTCCATGTTGAATATTTATATGTGTCATGTACTGCAGAGAAAAAGTTATATTCCTTTCTATCCCCATTCAATTTCCTCCATAAGTCTATCATTTCTATTTTTCTAACAATGTATTAATTTTCTTAACTTCTTTCTCGTTTATTTTATGATTTGATTTATCTAGATCTTAGAGCGGGAGTTTGAGGTCTCCCACTAGTAATTGCTTCAACCTTTTACCTTTACTCTAATATGTATGTACCTGCTTCAAATAGTTTCTTGTAAGCAGCATATTGTAGGATTTTGGCTTTTAATCCACTGTGCTATTGGCTTAAGTTTTAAGGGAGAATTCAACCCATTCACATTCAAAGTTATAATTACTAATTCTTTATTGCTCTCCATGCTACCTTCCCTTTGTTTGCATTTTCCCCCTTCACCCCTCTTTATCCATATTCCCCAGTATTTTGTTTCTGAATACCACCCGCTTCAGTATGTTTGCCCTCCTATATCCACCACTCCCCTTTCTTTTTCCTTTCCTCTTTTTTCCCCTTTTCCCATTCCCTTCCTTTTGTTAGTTCCCCTTTTTCTTCCCCTCCCTTTCTCCATCCCCCCCTCCCCCTTTCCCCTTTTAATACTTGAGAGGTTAGATGTTTTTTTAAGTTAACTGAGTATGTGTGTAAGTTAACTTTTAGCCAAGTCTTATGAAAAGAAGATTCATGTGTTTCTGATCTCCTGCCTTCTTCCCCTCTATTACCATAGGTATTTTGTACCTCTTAGTGTAATGAGATTTACTCCATTCAATGCCCTCCCTCCTTCCATCTCCTTCTTGTCCCTCTTTTTAAGGAGGAGGTGTTTTTAAATCATTTTATCAGAGTTATAGAAAATTCTGAGTATCCATCACTTCTAGCTAAGTACATTCTAATAGAGTTACAGTTCTTGAGAGTTATTAAAGTCTTTCTCCCAAGTAGCATTATAGGCAGTTTCATCCTATTGGGTAGCAGTCTCATGGATAAGTCATGAGTGTCCATCACTTCTGGCTGGGTATATTCTCTCTGTTAGAGTTACAATTCTAAAGAGTTATGAGAATCTTTTTCCCATCCTGGGATATAGCCAGTTTCAACTTATTGTAGCAGTTTTTTTCCTTTACCCACAATCATTTTTGTTTTTACCTTTTCACATGTCTCTTGAACCTTCTGTTTGATTTCCAAATTTTCTATTTAGCTCTGCTCTTTTCATTAGGAATTTTTGGAATTCTTCTATTTCATTAAATGTCCATCTTTTCCCTTGGACAAAAAGGCTCAGCTTTGCGGGATAGTGGATACTTGGCTGCATAACAAGCTCCCTTGCTTTTTCAGAATATCTCCTTCCAGGCCCTCAAATCCTTTAATGTTGATGCAGCCAGGTCCTGCATAATCCTTACTGTGCCTCCTTTGTATTGAAATTGTTTCTTTCTTGCTGTTTGCAGGATTTTCCCTGTTATCTGATAGTTCTGGAATTTCGCCACAACATTCCTTGGTGTTTTCATTTTAGGATCTGTTTCTGGACAGGCTTGATGTATTCTTTCAATAACTACTTTGCCCTCTGGTTCCATGATATCAGGGCAATTTTCACTCACTAGATCCTATAATATTAAGACCAGGCTTTTTTTTCTTCAATATTTTCAGGAAGTCCAGTAATTCTCAGGTGGCCCCTCCTCAATCTTTTCTGGAGGTCAGTGGTTTTGCTGATGAGGTATTTTACATTTTCTTCTATTTTTTCTATTTTTTAAAATTTTGTTGAACAAGCTCTTGCTGTTTCAAGAAGTCATTAGTTTCCTCAGACTCCATTCTTATTTTTTTTTTTTAGATAGGAGTTTTCTTCATTTACCTTTTGCAAATTCTTTTCCAATTGACCAATTCTACTTTTGAAGGAGCTTCCATTTGACCAATTGAGGTATTGAGAGAATTATTTTCTTTTTTCATTTGCCCAACTGAGGATCTGAGAGAATTATTTGCATTTTGCATTTGCCCAGTTGATGATATGAGTTATTCACATTTTGCATTTGTCCAATTTTATTTTCTCATGATTTGTTTTCTTGTTGCAAAGAGTTAATTGACTCTCCCAAATTTTCGAATTGATTTTTAAACTCCTTCCTTATTTCTTCAAGGAAGTCTTTCTGTGCTGGAGACCAGATCATATTCTCCTCTGAGATTCTACTTCTCTCTAAGTTAGGGTCTTTTCCTTCTAAGAATTTTTCTATGGATCCACCTTTCTGCTGACCTTTTTTCATTTTGCTAAGACCTTGGGTTGGGGAGGGGCTGGTTTCCCAGAGTTTTGGTGTGGGAACCCTATAGGTTTTACTCACTGGGTGCAATAACTCCAGGTGGCCAGTAGGGGTGCTAATTGTTTTCCCTGGAGTGTCTATGACCTTGATTGAGGCCTTTTCCCCTCAGCCTGGTTGAAGCTGTTAAATATTTTTGTCTTTGATCAATAGTGGGCTGTACTCTTGGGAGAGGTCATTCCTCTTGCTATTGTCAGCTGAGTTGGCTCTTATGCTCACCCACCTGTACCTGGGGCAGAGGTAGTCTGTAATTGTGTTTGTTCTGGGAAGAGGCCTCAGAGGAAATGGAGGTGTGGTCTTAGAGTTCCTCAAACCAAAGGAGTGGAGGGATTGTGTCTGCAGCTCTCCTGCAATGAAACTCTCCCTGCAGCCCTGTGGCAAGCTCCAGAGGGTTAGCACCAACACATGTGCCTCATCTCCCTAGCTGACTCAAGCCCCCGTGGTCGACCAGGCTCTAGCCTCCGATCAAATAGGTCTGGCTCTCAGGCCCTAAGGTTTCTGGGGCTCCAACCCTGCTGCTAATCAGGCTGATCCCTGGCTGATCTGCCCTTTTTGCCTGAACTCATCCAGGACTGTGGAAAAACAAATCCTGAGGTAGATTTTCTTTCTCCTGGCTTTTCTTTCTGCATTTTGCGGCTTAGATTTCTATTTAAGAGGTTTGTTTCATATCATAGATGAGGAAAGATCAGTAGACTTTAGAACTGTGCCTGTCTTCTCTTCCCCATCTTGGTTGGAAGTCGATTTATGTAATTCTGGGCAAGGTTGAGATCCCCCACCAGTAGGGTTTTGCTGTTTTTGTTTTCCCATAATTTAATTAGCTTCACCCCTAAGAATTTGGATGCTATATCACTTGGTGCATACACATTTAGTATTGAAATTCCTTCATTGTCTATGCAAACTTGTAAGAGGACATAGTTTCCTTCCTTTTTTCTTTTAATGAGATCTATTTTTGCAACTGTTTTGTCTAAGGTAAGTATTGCTACCCCTGTTTTTTCCACATCAACTGAAACATAATATCCTCTGCTATAAACTTTTATCTTTACTCCATATGTATCTCTCTGTTACAAATGTTCTTTCTTGTAAGCAACATATTGTGGGATTCTGGTTTTGGATCTGAGTGCTATCCATCTTTATTTTATGGGAAAGTTGATCCCATTCACATTCAAATTTATAATTAATATCCCTTTATTGCCCTTCATACTATCTCCCCAGCATTTGTATTTTCCCCGTTCTTTCACTTTACTCCTCCTCCCCAGTATTTTGTTTCTGATTACCTTCTCACTCAGTGTTTATCCTTTCTATCCACCCCCTCCCATTTCTTTCCCCCTTTCCTTCAACTCTTCTTCCTTTCCTCCCTTCTGACCTCCCCCATTTCCCCTCCTAATACTTGAAAGGTAGGATGAATTTCTCAACTCAACTGAGAGTGTCTGTTTAATCCCTCTTTGAGCCAAATCTATGAGAGGAAGTATCAGACAGTTCTCACTTCCTCCTTTCTCCCCTCTATTCCAATAGGTTCTTTGCAGCTCTTCATGGGATATAATTTACCCCTTTCAACAACCTACCCATTCCTCACATTGTTTTATTTTCTCCTTTTTTAATGAAATATTTTTATATCATTCCATCAAAGCCATTGACATACCATGAATGTCCATATCTTGAGCCTAAGTATATTCTCTCTAATAGAGTTAAAATTCTCAAGAGTTATGAGAATCTTCCACCCAGGTAGAGATATAACAAATTTAAACTTATTCGAAAACAGATTTATTTTTCTTTTCCCCTGTTTAACTTTGCATGTATCTCTAGAGTTTCCTGTTTGAAGATCAAATTTTCTGTTTAGTTCTGGTCTTTTCATCAGGAAAGATAGAAAATCTCCTATTTTGTTACATATCTATCTTTTCCCAGTTTTGCTGGATTCTTGGTTGTAATCCAAGCTCCCTTGCCTTCTTCCATATTATCTCTGCTCCCCTTCAAAATTTTTATGCTTTGACCATGGAATGAGGAAGAGGATTCTGCTACATGTCTGAATGTAAATATGACTGAAAGATTGAATAAAAATTTGCTATTATTTTTGGAACAGATTAAATGATTTTATTTTTCAGCAATTAATGAGAGCAGCAGCTATTTCATGAATGTCTTTTGCTTTTCTTGCACCTTCTCTTCATCCTCTTTCATTTCCTCCTTTTTTTCCAATTTCTCCTCTTCTTTCTCCTTGTCTAGCTTAAAATTAGAAGGAAAAGGTTGCATCCTTCAGGTTTAACATTTTTATTCAAATTCAGTCAAGTTGCTCCTTGTGGTTTCACACAAAGCCAGACTGTAGTTTACTGAGCTTTCTGAGTTGTTGAAATTGATGCTACATTTATTAAAATTCTGCTTCCTTGTTTCCTTGAAACAGCTTTTTCTCCTCATATTAATTACTCTCTTTCTCTTTACTATATTGAGATCGTGTCATCTTTCTACAATCATCTGTTTTCATCTTTGATGCTAAGAGTGTGTGTGTGTCTGTGTGTGTGTGTGTGTGTGTGTGTGTGTGTGTGTGTGTGTCTGTGGGGGTGACAGTCTCTCCCTAATCACAGGTGAATATAATTTCTTTGAAACTAGATATTGTTTCATTTATCCTTATTACAGTTCTTGCATTCTCTAAATGACTTCTGGAGTGACAGAACTCAATAAAAAACAAAGTGGAGCATCTTTCAGTAAGGTCTATCTCAGGTGGAGCCAGATTACATTCAAAAGGAAGCAGAGCCCTGGGCAGGAAGCTGACACCAGCATTGGGGTGGGAGGCAGGCAGAGGTTCTCAGATACAGTTGAGATCTAAGACAGAAACTCCTGGAGTTCTGGATCAGCTGGTCAGTGGCACAGCAAGTCAGTTAGAAGGGCTCCATACAGGTATCCCAGACTTCCTGATCAGCTGGAGCAATTATCCTGGATAGCTTTACCCAGTGAGTCAGCCACAAGCATTATCAACATGGTAGACCCTAGCTCAGTAAGCAAGGCACTAGCTTTCTCAACATGAAAGGCCTCAGGCCAGTAAGTAGATCACTAGTGTTCTCAATGTTAAAGTCTGTGAGCAGGCCCCTCCCTCAACATATGAAGTTTGGGATGGCAGAAGTAAAAATGAGCAAGAAAAGTCAAAGTCTATGCCAATAAAAAGCTATTTTAAGACATGGATAAGCAAAAACACCATCTCAACAGAGGACAGCAAAAAAAAAAATAATAATTGATGTGAAGGCCCAGAAAGAAATATGAAGTGATCTCCATCCCAAAATGGCTTCTTGTAAGAGTTTAAAAAGGATATTAAAAATCAAGTGAGTAAAAAATGGGAAGAGAAATGCAAAAAGAAATTAAACGTCTTGCAAAAAGACGTACAAACATAGACTGAAGAAAATAAATCCTTTGAAAATACATTTGGTAAAAAGCAAAAAGATAGTCATTCCTTCAAAAATGCAATTGGGCAAATGGTAAAAGACACAGCTCCTGTAAAATTAGAATTAGTGAAATGGAAAAGGAGAAGCAAAAGCTAACTGAAGAAAATTATTCATTGAAGAATAGTCTTGAGCATGTGGACACTAATGATTAATGACATTTGGAATCAGTCAAGCAAAATCAAAAAATTGAAAACAAAAGTAGAAGAAAATGTAAAAATACTTCATTGGAAAAACAAATGACCTGGAAAATAGATACAGAAGAGATAATTTAAGTATTATTGGACAGCCTGAAAGTTATGATCAAACAAAAAAGAAAGAAGCAAAAAAAAAACTGAGCAACATCTTTCAAGAACTCATCAAGGAAAACTGCCCTGATAACCTAGAACCAGAGGATAAAGTAGTCATTTAAAGAATCAACCAAACAGTTCCTGAGAATCCCACAAGGGATCCCAAACTGAAAACATCAACCATTGTAGTTAAATTCCAGAATTATCAAATCAAGCAAATAATACTGCACAGAAAAAAAAGAAGCTAATGAAATACCAGAGAGCCACAGTAAGGATTATACAGAACTTATGATCAAAAATTAACTTGTCTGCAAAATTCAGCATTATCTTTAGGGGAAAAATTAACATATAACCAAATAGGACACTTTCAAATTTTTCTTATAATAAAACAGAGCTGAACAGAAAATTTTATCTTCTAATATAAGAATCAAGAAATAAATAAAAAGATAAACAGAGGCAAAGGAAAGGTATGCCATGATAATCATAACTCTTGAGAACTGTATTAGAAGGAGTAAATTCAGACAAAAGAGATGAAGTTAAGTTGATTTTGTTCGGATGATTGTTAAAAAAAAAAGTAAGACATTGGGGTGGCTAGGTGGTGCAGAGGATAGGAGGATAGAGCACCAGTCCTGGAGTCAGGAGTACCTGAGTTCAAATCTGGCCTCAGACACTTAATAATTACCTAGCTGTGTGGCCTTGGGGCAAGCCAATTAACCCCCCTTTGCCTTGGGAAAAAAAAGTAAGACATTAAAAAAAGAATAGTGTTGAATGGGAAGAAGGGGGAGAAATAATGGGGTAAATTCCATCACATGAAGAGTCACAAAGGAACTATTAGAGTAGAGGGAAAGAAGGGATGGGGGAGAATTAGTTGAATCTGATTTTCATAAGATTTGACTCAAAGAGGAAAAAAACATACATACATACATACATTCTGTTGGGTTTCAAAATTTCTTTTACCCTATAGGGAATTAGGAGGCAAAAGGAGTAAGTGGGGGAAGGGACTGAGGACTTGATAGAAGAGAGGAAAGGGAAAAGAAAAGAGAGGGAGGCTGATAGATGGAGGGGTAGATTGAGGGATATAATCTTTAGAGGAGAAACTAAATGATATAGAGAGTAATACTATACTGTTGGGGGAACCTCAGTATCCCTCTCTCATAAGTGATAAAATCTATCCACAAAAATAAACAAGTTAAGTATGGGCATAGCATGTTAGAAAAGTTAGAAATAATAGATTTCTGGAGAAAACTTTGTTCTACGTGGCTCATGGAACCTACAGAAAAATTGATCATGTATTACAGCATGAAATCCTCACAATCAAATGCAGAAATGCAGAACTATTAAATACTTGATTTTCAGATCATGATGCAAAAATTGAATCTAATAAAGAGTCATGGAGAGACAGACAATAAACTAATTGAAAACTAAATAATCCTCTTTTAATGAATGAGTGAATCAAACATCAGATCATAGAAAAATTAACAATTTCTTCTAAGACAAGGACAGTAATGAGACAATATACCAAAATTTATAGCATACAGCTAAAGCAATTTTAGGGGAATTTTTATATCTCCAAATACTTACATGAATAAAATAGAGAAAGAGGAGATCAATGAATTGGGTATTCAATTTTAAAAATGATAGAAAAAGAAAAAAATGCCCGATTAAATATAAAATTAGAAATTCTGAAAATCAAAGGAGAGATTAATAAAACAGAGAACTTCTTAGCTAAAAAATAAAGTTGAGATACATTTATGAAAATAAAATATAATGATAAACCTTTGATTTATTCGATTTAAAAAGAAGTAAAATTACCAATATGAAAGATGAATTCACTGACAAAAATAAGGAAATTAAAGCAATATTTTACAGATATTTTGTTCAACTGTATGCCAACAAATTGAACAATCAAAGTGAAATATCAGAATATTTATGAATAATAATTTGCCCCAATTAATAGAAAATGAAATAAATTACTTGAACAACTCTATTTCAGAAAAATAAATTGAACAAGTCATCAATTGATTCCCTAAGAAAAAATCTCTAAGACCAAATGGATTCACAAATGAATTCTAACAGTTAAAGAACTATTAATTTCAATACTATATAACCAATTAGAAAAAAAATTAGGTGAAGTTTTACCAAATTCCTTCTATGGCAAAAATATGCTGCTGATGCAAATATCAGGAAGAGACAAATCAGAGAAAGAAAACTATAAACAAATTTCCTTAATGAATATTAATATGAACATTTCCATCAAAATATTAGTAAAGTGATTATACTTGATATAATACATTATGATAAGCTAGAATATTTATCAAAAATGAAGGATTGGTTAAATATTAGGAAACAACAACATAATTGATCATATGATCAAATGAAAGCATGTGATTTTTTCAGTGGTTGTTAAAAAACTTTTGACAAAATGTACCATCCATTCCTATAAAAACACTAGGAATACATGGAGTTTTCCTTTAATGGTAATCTGTACTTTTTTTAAAAACTATCAGCAACTTTTATATGTAATGGAGAGGTGCCATAAGCATTCTGAATAAGATAAGGGATGAAACAAGTATGTCCTTTACTAGCACTATTCAAGACTGTATTAGTAATACTTGCTTAAGCAACGAGAAAAGAAAAATAATTGAAGATATCATAATTGGCACAGAAGTAACAAAACTCTCACCCTTTTCAAAATGATACAATAGAATAGTTAGATAATTCTAGAAAATGAACTAAAAACTACTTGAATCAATTAGGAAATTTAAAAATTTTGCATAATGTAAAATAAACCCACATAATACAATGATATTTCTATTTATTACCAACAAAGAACAACAACAAGGGATCGAAAGAGAAATTTCACTTAAAATAGACAACTGAAAAAACTTGGGAGTCTACCTGAAAATATAAAGTCAGAAACTATATGAAACAATTACAAAATACTTTTCTTGCAGATAAAATCAAATCTGAATAATTGGTCAGTTGTCAATTGCTCATAGGTAGAACAAGCTTATAAAATAATAATAAAAAAACAATTCTACCTAAATTGAATTACTTGTCCAATTTCATAAAAATCAAACTACCAAAATTGTTTTAATGAGCTAGAAAAATTGTTTTAATGAGCTAGAAAATCTATTAACAAGATACTATGGAGGTACAAAAGGTCAAACATAATAAGGGAATTAATTTAAAAAATACAAAGATAAGGGGCTAGATGCACCAGATTTAAAATTATATTATAAAGCAACAGTCCTTAAACTACATGATGCTGGTTAAAAACATAAGCACTATTTCTTAGTTGACTACAGTAGGTACAAAAGAAAGAATATTATAAGATTATAACAGACAACTATTTGATAAATCCCAAATCTCCAGCTTCAAGGATAAGAACTCACTGTAACAAAAACGGTTAATGAAAATATTGCAAAAACCAGTCATTGACTCCCATCTCACACCCTACACCAAGATAACTTCAAAATAGGTACAGGATTTAGACATCAAACGTGATACCATAAGACAGGAGAAGAAGGAATAGATTTTTTTTTCTGTTATTTCTAAGGTGAGGGGAAGAGTTTATGACCAAAGAAGAGATAGAGAACATTATAAAATGCAAAATGGATAATTTTGGTTACATTGCATTAAAAATCATTTTGCAAAATAAAAGCAATGCAACCATGATTTAAAGCAATGCAGTAAATTGGGAAATAGTTTTTACAGCTGGTGTTTTTGATAAAATTCTCATTTACAAAAAAATATAGAGAACTGAGTCAAATTGACAAGAATATAAGTCTTTACACAACTGATAGTCAAAGGACATTAACAGACTATTCTCAGAGGAAGAAATTGTCTATCTTTAATCATTTGAAAAAATATTCTAAATCATTATTGAACAGAGAAATGCACATTAAAACAATTATAATGCATAAACACCAATCAGATTGATGAATATGATCAAAAAAGAAAATGATCAGTGTTGGAGGGTATGGGAAACCTGGAACACTAATGCCTTGCTGCTGGAGTTAAGGAATTCTCCAACCTTTCTAAAAAGCAATTTGAAACTACTCCCAATGGGCAATAAAACTGTCAATAGTCTTTGATCAAGTACTACCATATCTAAGTCTGTATCTCAAAGATATAATAAGAAATAATAAAAAAAAATCATATGGGCAAAAATATAAATAGCATAATATAAATATAAAAATAACAGGTTTTTTGTTGTGGAAAAGAATTGACAATTGAAGGCATTCCCATTAACTGTGAAATGACTGAACAAATTGTGGTATATGAATGTTCAGTGAGAAATCATGAATGGTATAGACTTTATAAAAGCCTAGTAAGGCTTGTATCAACTGAAACTGAGTGAAATGTGCAGAACCAGAAGTACATTGCACATATTCACAGCAACAATATGTGATGATCATCTAGAATGGATTTGGTCTTTCCAGCAGCACAATAATCCAAGATAATTCTAAAGGTCTAATGAGGGAAAACACTATCCACATTCTTAGAAGAAACTGAAGAGTCCCCATGAAGACCAAAAGCTTACTATTTTCAATTGTTAAAATTAGTTTTATTTTTATGGTATTTCCTTCTCATTTTTATATTAATCACAATATGATTAATATGAAAGTGTTTTATATAATTATATATATGATTATATATAATTATTATTGTGAATATTATATATATAATTATATAAAGCCTATATTAGATTGGTCTTTTTCAAGGGAAGGGGGAAGGCAAAGAAGGGATAAAAATGATTGTTGAAAATTATATATGTTGTTGAAAAATATATAAGTTAAATTCTGAAAATATTAAAAATAAAATCATAATTTTGGAAGTTACATAAATATTTCAAAATTCTCCTTTTGCTAATCTTGCAGGTGTCTCCCATGCCTTGTAATCAATGCTAAAGATCTTAGGAGAGACCTTCAGGGTGTATCAGTACATAGAGTATTTAAAAGGTTCTTCATAATTAAATCAAATGCTATTTTACTTTGCTAGATACTTTAAGGAGATTGTAATACAATAGGGGCTAAGGGTGGGAGCAGATTTAGAAGGCTTGAATATAAATAGATTAGGAAGTCATTTTGCCTTAATTCATACTCTAATTAATGAGGGTTTTAGTACCAAGGTAGGGGTTCTAAAAGGACAGAGGGATAGAGTATACCATGTACCTTGGTTGGGCATGGTCATTAATCTATGGCCAGAGTACTACAGACATGGAAGGAGTGTGCTTAAAGAGATTGAACATGAAAACTTCATGAAAAGATTGTGATTTGCTTGACACTTCTATTACAATGGGAAGGAGTGTGCTGGGGGCCAGGGCATTAATGGTTCATGAAATGATTTGACTTTGCATGATGCTTTGACTCATGAGGATTGTGTGTCCATGGAGGGTGCCTGAAAGGGGGATAAGGTATAAAATCATTATAATCTGATGTGACTGATGATTCTTGAGAAGTATATTTCTAATGAGATGGAAGAGGGGAGAATACTTAGTGATTATGAGGCACAGCTGCTTAACAATTAATCAATCAATTATTCAATCAATCAGAATTTGAGAAAAGTACTTCTATTAGGACAGATAGAAGGAATTTGTGCTGACAAAGGGGTTGTAAGTACAAGAGAGGGTTAAAACTAACAAAAAATTAAAAACGGACCTATACTTGTAGAAGACTAGGCAATAGTACATAAATTACTCTGGGTGAAAAGGCACAAAACCTATTGTAGAAGAGGAAAAGAGGGGTGGGGGAATACTAATAAATTTAGCCCAGAGTAGGAATAATTTACATTCCCAACTGGGTTTGAAAATCTATCTGAGCCTACAGTGAAGTGGGGGGGGTGGCACATAGAGAAAGAAAGGAGAAGATTGAAGGTTAAAAGTTAAAAGTTAAAAGAAATTTAAAGGGAAAAATGAGCAAAATATTGGTGAGGAGGAATAAGAGAAAAGAAAAGCGAAAAGTATGAATGGGGAAGACAGCAAGGAGGGAAATATGAAATAGCAATTTTAACTGTAAATGTGAATGGGATGAATTGTCCCAGCAAAAGGAAGTGGATAGAATGGATTAAAAAACAGAAATCTATATTATGTTGTTTACAAGAACAAATTTGAAGCAGAGATAAATGGAGGGATATGGTAAAAAGCTACAGAAAAATATATTATGCTACAAAAGAAGTTATTGAAAAAAAATCAGCATTAGCAATCTTGACCTCAGAAAAAACAAAAGCAAAAATAGATCTCGTTATAGGGATAAGGAAGCAAACTACACCTTCTGAGGCACCATAGACAATGAAGTTATATCATTATTAAGCATATATACACAAAGTGGTGTAGCATCCAAATTCTTAGAGAAGAAACAAACGGAATTACAAGGAGACATAAGTAGCAAAACTTTAATAATAAGGACCTTACATTCCCTTTCTCAGAATTTGAAAAATCTAAACACAAAATAAACAAGAAGGAAGTTAAGAAGATGAATAAATTCTTAGGAAACTTAGATATGATAGACCCCTGTAGAAAACTGAATGGGGATTGGAAAGAATATACCTTATTCTCTGGTTTATTCTTTTCAGTATTCTGGTATTCTAATGACACCTATACCAAAATTGTAAGAAAGATATAAATAATAAATGTTTATTTTTCAGATCATGAAGCAAGAAAAATTATATGTAATAAAGGGCTATTGAAAGATAGACAAAAATTAATTGAAACCTAATATAATTTAATTTGAAGAAAGAGTCAATTAAAACAAATACCAGAAATAAACATTTCCTCTAAGAAAATGATGCTAATAATGAGATATTATAATAAAATTTATAGAATTTAACTAGAGCACTTTTTAGGAAAAATCTTATATCTTTAATTGCTTATATGAATAAAATAGAGAATGAGGAATGGATGAATTGAATATGCAACTAAAAAGCTAGTCCTAAATTAAAGATCCCCAATTAAATACTAAATTAGAAATTCAGAAAATCAAAGGAAAGCTTAGCCAGAAAGCCATTGATCTAATAAATAAAACTAATGATTTGTTTCAGGGAAAGAACAATAAAATAGAAAAACCTCTGGTTAATTTGATTTTAAAAAATGGAAAGAAGAATGACAAATTAGCAGTTTCAAAAATGAAAAGGGTGAACTAACCTCCAATGAAAAGGAAATTAAAGAAATAATTCAGAGGTCTTTACTCAACTGCAGGTCAATAAATTTGACAAACCCAAGTGAAATGGATGAATATTTACAAAAATATAAACTAACTATATTAACAGAGTTAATAAAATACTTAGAAAAGCCTATTTCAGAAAAAAAGAAATTGAAGAAACCATTTATAAATTCCCTAAGAAAAGGTCTCTAGGTCCAGATGAATTTACATGTGTATTCTTCTAAACATTTAAGGAAAAATTAATTGTTCTTTTATGACTTTAATGTGGTGCTGATACCTAAAACAGGAAGCATCAAAACAGAAAAAAATTATAGCACCATATCCCTAATGAACACTGATGTAAAACTCTTAAATAAAATATTTGCTAAGAGATTACAAGTTATTACTAGGATAATGTGCCATAAACAATAGCTAAACCAGCAGAAATCATATGATGATTTCAATAGATGCTAAAAAAAACTTTGACAAAATACAACTCATATTCATATTATCTTTTTTCTTATTGATATTTTATTCTATTTTTCTAGTTACATATTATGAAAATGTTTCAACATTTATCCTCTTGCATATTTATGTTGCACAATTTTCTTCCACCCTTCCTTCCCAAACCCCTCCCTTCAGTAATGAACAGTCTAGTGAATGTTATACATGCACATTTGTGTTCAACATGCTTATATATTAGTGTTTTCTGTATGAGGTATTAGTGCTAATGGGGGGAAAAAAAGCATGGGAAAACAAAAGAGAAAATTTTCAAAAATGAACAAAATATTCATTCAGTTTCTGTAGTTTTTGTTTCTTTGTTTTGTTTGTCTTTTTCTTCATCTGGATGTAGATGATGTTGCCCATAACAATTTCTCCAGGGTTGTCCTAGCTCTCTGAAATGTGCGTAGGAGCTGCTTCCTTCAAAGCTGATCAGTTCACAATGTTGTTTTTAATGAATATATGGTTCTCTTGGTTCTACTCCCTTCATTCAGCCACAGATCTTGTAAGTCAATGCAACCATTTATGATTTCTTATAGAACAATAATATTCCACAGTGTTCATTTACCATAACTTGTTTAGCCATTCCTCAATTGATGAACATTCCCTCAATTTTTAATTCTTTGTCTCTTCCAAAAGAATTGTAATGAATATTTTGGAACGCAAAGAACTTTTCCCACTTTTTATGATTTCTTCTGGATATAGATCTAATATTAACATTACTGAGTCAGAAGTATGAGCAGTTTTATTTTTCTTTGGGCATAATTCTACATGGCTCTCCAGAATAGTTGAATTAGTTCATAACTCCTCCAGTGCAGTAATGTCACAGTGTTTCCACAACCTCCCCAACATTGATCATTTTTCCTTTTTTGTCATCTTAGCCTGATACGTATGAGGTAGGTACCTCATGGTTATTTTAATTGGTATTTCTCTAATCAGTAATGATTTGGAGCATTTTTACATTTATATAGTTATAATTTAATTGTTCACAATTGCCTGTTCATATCCTTTGAGCATTTTTCAATTGGTGAATGACTTGTTACCTTATAAATTTGATTCAGTTCACTATATATTTTAGGAATGGAACCTTTATCATAACTTCTAGCTATGAAAAATATTCCCCAATTTTCTGTTTTTCTAACCTTGGTAACATTGTTTTTATTAGTTCAAAAACTTTTGAATAAAATATAGTTAAAATTATCAGTATTGCAATTTATAACATACTCTGTTTCTTCTTTGCTCTTAAATTTCTCCCCTTTCCATAGATCTGATAGAGTATTTATTGATCTGCTAATTTAATCCCTATTTTTTTCCCAAATGTTATTCTTCCCCAGTTCCCTTCCCTAGGGATGTTCCTGGCTTTTTTCCCTTTGTGACTCCTAAACTTATCCCATTCCTAATCATTTGTCTTGTGCTATTTTTGGTTCCTGCCTGATTTATCTTATAAGATTAATTTACCCCAGGATTAGTTTCTCCCTCTATGTCTAAATCCTGTAACCATTTTGATCTTATTTTGATATAGGGTATAAGATATGAATTTATTCTAGTGTTTGTACTACTTATTTCTAATTTTCCCAAGAATTTTTCTGGAAAATGTGATCTTATCCCAGAAGCTAATGTCCTTCGGTTTGTCAAACAAAAGATTCCTCTAGTCACTTACTTATCACTTTCTAGAATGTATTGAGAAATAAATTTTTCAAAATATTGCCTGTTAAAGTTTTACCAGTTTTCTGCTTTCCTTCTAATCTTTGTTTTATTTGTGGAAAGAATTTAAAATTTAACATAGTAAAATTATTCATTATCCTTTTTTATAAAATTCTCTGTCTCTTGTTTGGCCACAAATTCCTCCCCCCTCTATAGACATGACAGGAAAGATTATTAAAGATTATTCCTTGTTCTTCTAATTGACTTATTGTATCACTTTTTTGGTTTAATCCTGTGCCCATTTATACCTTATTTTGATTTGAGATCTTGGTCTATATCTAATTGTTGCCATATTATCATCCAGTTTTTGCCAGATAGTAAATTCTTAACCCAGAAGAATGTAGCTTTGATTTTTATCAAATTGTACATTACTATAGTCATTTACTACTGTTCATTTTGTACCTAATCTATTCTACTGATCCACCAGTCTATTTCTTAGTCAGTATCAAACAGTTTTGATAACTGCTGTTTTATAAAATATTATATTAGATCTGATACAAGGTCACCTTCTTTTACATTTTTTCATTAATTCCTTGATATAATTTATCTTTGATTTCTCCATACAATTTTTGTTACTATTTTTGTCTAACTGAATAAAATAGTTTGATTGGTATTATACTCAATAAATTTAAGTAATTTTAAAATTAAATTTAAATAATTGAGGCAGAATTCTCATCTTATTATATTAGGACAAACTATGCATGAGGTATTGATATTATTCCAGGTTTTTGGATTTGATTTTATAAGAAAATTTTTTTAATTGTGTTCATATATTCATTATTCACGTAAATTTGTCTTGGTGTGTTGATTCTCAATAACTTATTTATCAACAATTACTTTTCTTGTAATTTCTACTTCTATCTTTTTTTGTTGAAATTTGATGGTAGTTTAAAATACTGATGATTTAGGTATATTTTACATCCTGCTACCTTGCCAAATTTGTTAATTGTATCAAGTAGGTTTTTAGCTGATTTTCTAGGGTTCTCTATGTATAGCATCTTATCAACTGCAAAGTTTTGCTCCCTCATTATTTATTCTAATTCCTTCAATTTATTTTTCTTTTCTTATTGCTAAAGTAAATATTTCTAATGCAATATTGAAGAATAGTTGTGATAATAGCCTTCTTTGTTTTACTTTTGATCTTATTGGGATTGCTTCTAGTCTGTTCCCATTGCATATAATGCTGGCCAATGGTTTTAGGTAGATACTGCTTGTCATTTTAAGAAGACTTCATTTAATTCCTCTACATACTGAAAGACCTGGAAACGAACCACTTCAAGATATTAGATACACTGATTCAATTACCAGCTGACTCCAAACTTTGTAGGGATCATGGAATATGATATTTATTCCCTAGTTTTCTGCAATGTTATTCTTCCCCAGGTCCCTACTCTAAAGGGGTTCCTGAATTTTTTTCCTCTTGTGGTTCCTATACTTATCCCATTCCTAATCATATTTGTTTTGATTTCTGCTAAATTAATCTTCTTATAAGATTCATTTCCCCTAGATTAGAAGCAGTGTATTTCCAAATAGTGACTTTAGCTGGCTATCAACCTCTACACAATTCTGGAACCAACATTTTCAGAATGCCGACTCAGCTGATTTCCAGATGTACCTCAGCTCCTCCTTAATTGGGACCTGCTAGGCAAGGACATCTCTATGCTCTCCTTTTAGCTAGAAGTAGCTTCAGTAGAAGAACCTTTGTCTATACTCCCAAATGAATTTGGACCTAAATTGTTTGAGTGAGGAATAAAATAGAGAAATATGTTCTTTAATTAATATGTTCCTTCTGCTCTGACCACATACCTTATATTAAATTATCTTCCACCCACAATTCAGTTGTTCAAGATATAAGATGAAATCAATGAAGTTTTAGTCCCTGACCCCAGGGACAAACAATCATATATCAATAAAACAATAGAGGCTTAGCTTGAAAGGATTAAGTTTTTGGCCTAGAACTTCTCATCTATATATCCCCAATTACCTCATCTCTGTTCTCTGAGTTACTGCCTCCTTCAACAATTACCTAATTACCTCATCTTGCTGCTCCTTTAAAAGCTCACTCATTCCCCAATTGACTGGTTAGTGTTCCTGTGATGCTAGAATTTTCTTGGGGAGCATAGTCCTCCAGATAGCTTCTCATGCTCCTATACCATTCCTTATTGTTCATCCACTCTTGACAACTTAAGCTATTGACACCGCTGCAGCGATTGCTCACTAGTTTAGGAGATCAGTGGCTTTCAGCTGCCTTTACTCTTTGTTTTCATTAGTTTCTGCTAACTACAGCAATACTTAAAAAAACTTTTTGCCCCTCTCCCCCCAAAAAATGAAGAAAATTTAAACTTTTTATTTGTATTTTTGCATCAATATTCACTAGGGAAATTGTACTATTATTTCCTTTCTTTTGAGTTTTCCTGATTTAGGTATCATTGTCACGTTGGTGTCATGAAATGAATTTTAAAGAACTCATTCTTTGCCTCCTATTTTGTTTTACAAATAGTTCATATAGGATTGGAATTGCTTTTTAATGTTTTTATATGAAATTAATTAAATATTTTTCCACTTCTGTTACTCGAGAAATTTTACAAATACTCATTCATTTCATTTAAAATGTCAGATTAATTTGCAGACAGTTGAACAAAATGACTCCAAATTATTATTTTAATTTCTTCCTCATTGGTGGTGAATTCACCCTTTTCAAATTTACTTATTTTGTTTGTTTTTCATAAAATCACATCTTAGTTTTATTTATTAGTTCTTAGTCTTCTTACTTTCAATGTTATTAATTTTTCCTTTGGTTTTCTGTATTTCTAATTGGTATTCATTTGGGGATTTTTAATTTATTGTGTGGAAGGAAGATTATTGAGTGAAGCTAGGGAGTTCCTGTTTTTTTTTTTTTCTGAAACAGCTTTAAATGAAGCCTCTAAACAAACCCATAAGAGACAGAACCCCAACAAAACAAAGTGAAACAGCTTTTCTGCTCAAGATATCTTGAAAGAATTCTGGGACAGATTCATTTCAAATGGTTAATTAGGGAAAATAGCCTAGCATAGTTGGGAAAGCTGGGAATTTAATGGGAAGCTCTTAGTCACAACACTGCTCAGGTCTAACTCAGTAGGCCAGTGGTACAGAAGCCCAGTTGAGAGGAACCCAACCCCAGTTCAGAAGGCAAAGTTAGAGCCCAGGAATGCTGGTGCAACAGATGGAACTGGGTTGGGTTACTGTAATTCAGGGAGCAACTATGAACATCTGATATCCCAGAGAGGAAAAACAATGACTAGACCCAATTCCTAAGCACAACAGGATTGTACCCCCATACCCCCAAAGCAAAGTCAAATTTTCAATATTAGCAAAAGAAACCCAGAAGAGTAGCAACCATATGATGATATTCTGACAACAAAGATAAAAATGCTGACAAGAAAATCAGTAATTAAATGTTTACAAATGAAACTTCAAAGGAGATTATGATTGATCTCAAATCTATAAAGTTCTCTTGCAAAAGCTCCAAACTGATTTTAAAAACCAAAGAAGAAATCACAAAAAAATTGAGAAAAGGAAATGAGAATCATGCAAAAGAATTCTGAAAAATTGACTTAGGAAAAAATTTATCATTAAATGTAAAATTGGCCAGATGAAAAAGGAAATGTGAAAGTTAACTGAAGAAAATAAAACCAGAAAATTAGAATTTTACAAATGGTAACTAATGGCTCTATGATTCACCAAAATCCTTTAAACAAAACTAAAAGACTGAAAAAAAGAGAAGAAAATGTAAGGTACCACTTAGGAAAAATGTCTGACATGGATAATAATAGATCCAGAAGAGATAATTTAGTGAATTTTTTGTCTACCTGAATGCCATGATCAATAAAAGAACATGAACATTATCATCCAGGATATTAGCAGGGAACGTTGTCCGAATTCCCTAAGACAAGAAGATAAAACTAGTTCTTGAAAGAATCCATTATTCAACTTCAATTAGAGATTCCAAAATTAAACCTCTGATGAATATTTTAACCAAATTTCAGGAATTTTTGGTTAAAGGAGAAAAATGTTACAAAAAGTCAAAAGAAGCAATTTCAATAGCAGGGAGCTGAAGACAGTATTTTGCAGGAACACCAGTTTCAACATAAATGAATCAGAGAGTATTGAACATCATATTCTAGAAAGCAAAGGAGCTTGATTGCAACCATGTCTCAACTACTCTGCAAAATTCAGCATATCTCTTTTAGGTCAAAGATGGTTTTTAAACAAAACAGATGACCTTCATGACTTATGTAATAAAAGATTACAATTGAACAGAACATTTTTTCTTCATATATAAGACTCGAGTTGCATAAAAAAGTAAATGAAATGGGGAAAAAATCTTAGCCAATAAGATAATATTGCTCATTTACCTACACAGGGAGAAAAACCATGTAACTCTTGAGAATTGCATTTCTCTTAGGACAGTTGAAAGGAGCATATTTTGCCAGAGAGTATGGGTATAAAATGATTATGAATAGCTATCACATAATTCTTAAGAATTGTATTTTATTGAAACTGATTTTAATATCTTTTTCTTTCTTTAAGAATAAATACTTAGTAAGTGGTTTTTTTGCCTAAATTCTTAATCTGTGCTATTTTATTTTTAATACTTCTCCTATATTTGTCTAGGATTACTTAGAGTTTAGCATTTTAGACTTATACAAATAAACATAATTTCAATGTTTAAAATACATTTCTGAAAACACTTAAAGGAGAAGACAACAACATCAAAAATCATATATCAATTATTCACTTGGTAATATTTTGGGGAATTTGCATGGACCAAGTAGATTTCAGTCTAATAATTGTTTGTATGTATTTGTTGTCATTTATTTGTTTTCTTTTATTTGGGTAGGGTGCCTTTGATTTCATCAGAATTAGGAGCTCTTAGTTTAGAGGTTCCTCCATTGTATGTCTGTCACTTATGATAGTTAAGAGTTACATAAGGAACTAAGTATTTAAGTGGGCTACTCAAGAATATATATTTAACAAGTGGCAGAAGAAAATTTGAATCTGAATCTTTTCGACTCTAAAATTTTCATTATCTGCATGTCATCTACACTACATCTGAGACATTCATTGCCCACTGAGTTCTCAAACACCAATCATTTTCCCTGTTCCTTGATTGTTTCTTAGTCCTACTTTTTTAACAGAGTATGTTTCAAACTTTGTCCTCAATAAGTGATATGGTATTAGAGAATAATGTCCTGAAGTCTGAGTTAGAAAGACCAGTGATGGAATCCTGCCTCACACTTTAGAAATAATGTGATCCTGGGAATTGTTATTAACTAAAAGGTGCTTCAGTTTTTTGAGTCAAAAATAAGAAACCAAAGCTGATTCAGAATACCCATCTGTAAGTATGAAGAAAGGGCATTAAAATCCTTTCTAGCACAGAATCTATAATCCAGTGATTTTCTCTTTATGTTACCCAAAGCATTCCCCATCTCCATCTTCTCACTAGAGAAGTTTCCTTCAGACATCATTGAAAAAACTAGGAAATGTTTCCCAAGCTCCCTCTATTTGCTATTTCCAGTCTTTACCTCAATATCATTCCCAGTCTCTACTCCTTTGCTTTAATTTTAAAAGACTAAATGGTCCTTTTCTCGGCTATGTCACATTATCTATTTTTGTATTCATCCTTATCTCTCCACACTTTTTTCTGAGAACTTAATCATCACTTTTTTAAAAAGTGGTATTATCTGTTTTCCATTCTTTCCTTCCTACTTACCAACATTCTCAGAACTTTCCCATTAAAAATTCTTCAGTTGGAGGGGGGGCAGCTAGGTGGTACAATGGATAGAGCACTGGCCCTGGAGTGAGGAGGATCTGAGATCAAATTTGTCCTCAGGCATTTAATAATTGCCTAGCTATGTGTCCTTGGGCAAATCACATAACCCCATTGTCTTAAACAGATAATATTTTAAAAGAATTTTTCAGTTTTCTCTTCAATCCATCATCCTAAAAAAAAGATACCCTTTCTTTCAAAACCCTCCTAGAAAAAGCTGCTTATTGTTAGTACTATTATATAATCATCTCTCATTCCCTTTTCAAACAATTTACAATCATCTCTCATTATTCCATTGAAATTTATCCAAATTTATTGGTTTGCCACATTTTTTAATTCTTCCTTGTTTCCCTTCCTGCTTGACATCTTTTTAGTTCTTAAAATTGTTAATATTTTCTCCTCTTAGGTACTTTCCCCTCCTTTTGAGATACTGCCTTTTTTGATATTCAAATTTTACTACTACTCACTTTCCTTTGTTGTGTAAATATCTATGCTTCCTCACCTATTCATGGAAGGACTGAGTGATAGATTTTCTTATTTCTCTCTTCAAAAATCCTCTGGAAGATACTATCATTAATTAAATATTTAATTATCATCTCTAATGAGATGATGTTCAGATTAATACACATTTAATCTATCTTTTAAATTTTAAAATGCTATATAAAAGTTAGTTATTATATTGTTATTATGATTATTTTTAATCAGTATCCATCTCTCTTTTCAACTCCATATGTTACAATCTGCCTAGTAGTTATTTACAGTAGACAATCTCAGGTATATCTTAAACTCAACATGATCAAAACAAGTTGTATCCCATTCTTCATAGAAAAAAAATTTCCTCTCTCTAAATCTCCATTTCTCATTAAGGCACCAACATCATTTCAGTTATTCTGAATTACATCCCTGAATTTAACCCTGACAATTCTTTCTCACTCACCTACATATCTAATCAATTGCCAGATCTTAGAGATTCTGCTCCTAAAGTGTTCTCTGTTATCCTTTGAAATGTTTGGGATTGTCTATTCTCTTTCCTATTTGCTCTTAATACCACTTCTGATGTTTTTTCAAGTGTAGAGAAGTGGGTACTTGTTTGCCAATTTCATATTACCACTTAGGTTACCTTTTGTTTTGTAAATTATTTTCATTTATATAATTAAATTTTTCCCAATTACAGTCAAAGCATTCTTAATGATAATGTTTATAAAATTTTGAATTCCAAAATATCTCCCTCCCTCATCTCTTAGAGTAAGTATTTTCATATACATTATACATTTCCATGTTTGTCCCTGTTGCAAAAGAAAATAGAAACAAAATAAAATAAAAAGAAATAAAGCAAATAGAAGTATGTTTTAATCTGCATTCAGAGTTCCTCAGTTCTCTCTCTAGAGTTGGATAACCTTTTTTATCTTATGTTATTTGGAATTGTTTTGCATCATTGTGTTGATCAGCATTACTATGTCTTTCACAGTTGATCACCCTTACAGTGCTGATACTGTATACAAAGTCTCCTGGTACTGTTATTTTGACTTTGCATCAGTTCATGTTTTCCCAATTCTTTTCTGAAAATCCCTGCTCCTTATTTCTTAGAGCATAATAGTATTCCTTTGCAATAATATACTACAGCTCCCTTGGCAGTTCCCCAATTGACAGGCATTCCTTTGATTTGCAATTCTTTGCCATCACAAAAGAGCTGCTATAAATATTTTACAAGTGACAGATTCATTTCCCCTTTTATTTGATCTCTCTGGGATATGGACTTATTAGCTGTATTTTTGGATCATTGGTTATATATGGTTTTATAACCTTTTAGGAGTAATTTTAAATTGTTTTCCTGAATGGTAGGACTAGTTCAGGAATTTCGTCAATTGTACATTAGTGAACCAATGCTTCCACATTCCTTGAACACTGTTCACTTTATTCTTTTAGTCTAATAACTAATAATAATTCTATTATTCTAATGACTAATATTTCTATGTTAGCCAATCTTAATCTTATGAGGTGGTACCTCAGAGTTGTTTCAATTTGTGTTTCTCTAATCAATAGATATTTAGATCATTTTATTTATTTATTTATTTATTTATTTTGTTAAGAAACCAATGTTTATTTTCCAACCGTATTTTTCCAACACGATTAGAGCATCTGGGTAAAACTTAGGACCACTCTGTGGTAGTTCCTACCCATTCAGTGGCCTAAGCAGTAGGAGCTGCAGAGCAGTTCTTAGTAGCCGGCTGAGCACTCCAACCTTCAGTAGGGACCTGCTGAATGGGCACAGATGGAACCTGGACGCCCTCAGACCAATCAGCCACCTCTGGCTGAGCAGCAGTGAATTCTGGGGCAGGTGCAGTCCAATCACCCTGAAATTCCTCCTTTGTCACTGCCTTCTCAGCTGCGTCCTGCTCTTCCTTTTCAATCACCTCTGGATCTCTGTAGAAATAAAGATCAGGCATGACCTCCCATGGGTGCTCACGGGAGATTGTACCACGCATCCACAGGACTTCTTGGGCCAGCATCCACCACATCAGACCCACTGAGTGAGCTCCCTTGTTACATGGAATGGCAATGTCCACATAGTGAAATGGGGAGTCTGTGTTGCACAGTGCAATGGTTGGAAGGTTAACATAGGATGCTTCAGTCAAAGGTTGATGATCTGCGCGAGGATCAGTGACTACCAAGAGGCAAGGCTTCCTGAAAGCTGCCTGGATCTGGTTAGTGAAGGTGCCCGGGGTGAAGCGTTGAGCAATAGGTGTGGCGCCAGTGGCAGCAGCAAATTTCAGAACAGCTCTCTGGCCAGTGTTTCTGGATGAGATGACACTAACATCAGCTGGATTTTCAATGGCAACAATGGCACAAGCTGCCAGCAGAAGCTTTTCCCAAGTTCTTTTCAAATTAATGATATAGATGCCATCACTCTTCCTTTTGTAGATATACTGTTCCATCTGGAAGTCCAAATTGGTGCCACCCAAATGGGTGCCCGCAGGGAGGAATTTGAGGACATCCTCCTCCTTCATCTGCAAGACATCCAGGGCTCCCGACATTGTGAAAGTTTCCCTTGAAAGTTACGACGGAAACCGTGAACAACGCCGTATGGACCCCTCTTCTGGGCAACGCAGAAAAGCTAGATCATTTTAAATGTGACTATTGATAGCTTAAATTTCTTTTTCTGAAAACTACCTGTTTTTATCATTTGATTATTTGACCAACTAGGGAATGGGTCTTAAATTTTATTAAGTTTATTAAGTTTTTTCTATATCTGAGAAATTAATCCTTTAACAGAGAAATGTTTTTATAAATTTTCCCATTTCCTATTTTCATTCTAATTTTGCATTTATTAGTTTTTCTTGTGTGAAAAACCTTTTAATTTCATGCACTCAAATTATGTACTATACTTCCTGTAATCCTCTCTGTCTCTTGTTTGATTATAAATACTTCCTCTATCCATAGATCTAATAGGTATCTCTAATTTTTCCGTGTACACCTTATTTACTTAAAATTGAACATTTTATGGCAAATCATTTATCCATTTTGATCCTATCATGATATATGTTGTGAGATATTGGAATATGCTGAACTTCTGTTAAACTTCTCTTGTTTTCCTAGCAATTTTTGTCAAATGGAAGCTGTTGCCCAAAAAAATGTGGGTCTTTTGGTTTATCAACTCTAGATGATGATAATAATTTACAATTGTTAATTATATTGTATGGTAATACAATCTATCTACATGATCTACAATTGTATTTCTTAGTCACTACTAGAATATTTTTATGATTCTTTGTAATATAATTTGAGATCTGGTATTGCTCAGCTATCTTCCTTCATTTTTTCTTCTGTATTGATTACTTTGATATGTGGACAGTTTATATTTTTGTAAATATTCAATTTATATTAGCAGTTTTAGTGGCTTATAATTGATAAAAATCATAAAAGATACATGGATTACCATTCCCTTATGAAAAATTCAAAAGTTTAATCTTATTGAATCTACAATCATAAGGATTTCTCTTTCACATTTACCTTTTAATGCTTCCTTTGAGTTTTATGTTGGAAAGTCAAATTGTCTATTGAAATTCAATCTATTCTAATCTTTTAATCAAGAGTACTTCAAAATTCTCTATTTTATGAAATATTCATTTTCCTTGGATTATATTCAAATTAATTGGGTATGCTATTCTTAATTATAATACTCAATCTTTTACCCTCAGAATACTATATTGCAAGTCCTACTCACTCTTTAGGGTAGTAGCTGCTAAATACTGTGTGGTCGAGTCTATGGCTTCATGGAATTTGAATGGATTCTATCCATTCTAACCTAACTTCTGGAATTTTTTCTTTGCTCTAGAACCTCTGGATTTTAACTATATCCACTTTGTGATATTTCAAGAAAAAAATTTATAAATTCTTTCAATTTCAATTTTACAATCTGCTTCTAGGATATCAGGACATTTTCATTGATTATTTATTGAAATATGATGTCTAACTCTGGAGCCAACCTTCTTGTTACAGTCTCCTATGATTGGTTTGGAAGAATGTCTCACTCTGACTTTTTCTTGACTCTGCTAATCCAGGATTCAATTTGAGGTATTATTTTAAATTTCTCAAGAATGAAGTATATAAAGACTTCACCTAAGTGCTTCTATGTTCTCTTATTTTGGTTCCACCTTTGGAAGGTCTAGTCTTATTAGATTTCAAAAAGCAATTTTTGATTCAAAGATGTAGTAATAAATATACAAACATACCCCATAGTCCTTCAGAGGCATAAATCCCTTCTCCTATTTCACTTCAGACTGTTGGTAAAGGAAGGGAATTAGGCTCATAAATTCTTTTAGACTACAATCTCAAGTTCTAAGTTCAAATTGCCATGTAAGCTTTGGTGTCAAGTATCCTGTCTTAACAGGAGTTCCCTGTTGAGCTAGCTAACTGTGATATCCCATCTGAAATCCTCATCCCAAAATTTTCCTTGTCTCAAATAGTTGGAGAATACTGACAGGACCTATACATGAGAAGAGAGATGAAACAGAACAGAAATACCAGGCCAGTTTCTCAAAACTAAGATGCAAAGAAGAGATAAAGGAAAGGAAGTCCTTACCTCTTGACTAGATCAATTCATGTCACCTGAGCTGTGATTGAACTACATGTGATCTCTGAATGGAGGATGAAAGTCCATAGGAAAGAGAGTGAAATTCCTTTAATCTTAATATATAAAGAAGTGTCTCATCTCAGCTACATAGTCAATTAGAGGAGGCTACTTCTATCCACATGCATTAGACCATAGGAAAACACCTTATTTGGTGACCTGGGCTTGCTTCAAGAAAACTCCATTACTAAATCAAAATAAAACATAACAAAAGGCCCCTCAACTTAATTATTTTTCACGTTTTCACTCCACATGACTCTTTTTTGTGACTTTGGTCCATCAATCATTCCATAAACATTTGTTCAATGCTTACTATGGGCCTGATGATGGAAATAAATATTCTAATGGGATAAATTCTTGGGATAAAATAGAGGCAATGGGGGCACCTAGGTGGCACAGTGGACAGAGCATTGGCCCTGGAGTCAGGGGTACATAAATTCAAATCTGGCCTCAGACACTTATAATTACCTAACTCTGTGGCCTTGGGCAAGCCACTTAACTCCATTTGCCTTGCAAAAAAAAAAAAAAGCTAAACTAAAAAAAATTAGAGGCAAAAAATGATCATTCCTCAATGAAATTACAAACTAATTGTTTAAACAACATGTAAATATATAGAAACAATATAAAGGAAAAATAGAAAATAATTAATAAAGACACTAGAATTAGGAAGAGTTGGGAAAGGCTTCTTATAAAAGATGAAATTTTAATTGAGTCTTCAAAGAAGCTTCCTTCCAATGAAATTGTTGTCTTAAGTATTGCAAATGATTTTTTTTGGTCAAATCCAATGGCTCTTTGTCAGTCTTCAGGCTTCTTGACCTTTCTGTAGACTGACACAATCTTTATTTTCTCCATGATACTTTCTTCTCTATCTTTTTGGGACATATTCTCCTCCTACCTATTTGACTACTCTTTCAGTCTCCTTTGCTACATCTTTATTCAGATTGTAACCACTAACAGTGGGTATTCCATGGGATTCTGTCCTCAATATTCTTTTTTTCTTCTGCTGTATTTCTGCATTTGATAATCTTATCACATCCCAGATATTCAATTATCATCTCTATTCTTATGATTCTTAAATTGATTTGTTTAACCATAATCTTTCCGTTTATTTCTCCAACTACCCATTGGAAATTTCACACTAAATGACTTATAGTCATCTCTAACTCAACATATAAAAAATATTTTTCCACCACCAAGCCCCACTCTTCTTCCTTCCAAGAATATCATCATCCTCTTAATCTTCCCTGAATTAGGTATCAGTTTAAACTTTTCATTCTCACTGAGCATTCCACCTGGTGGGAATTGCCAAGATTTATCAGTTTTATCATGTAAGTCTATTAGGCGTAATTTTTCTCTCCTATTACAATTTTACCACCCTAGTGTAGGCTTCTATCTCCTTAAATATGGACTATTGCAATAGCCTGTCAGTTGGTCTACCTAACACATTTCCCTCCCATTCACTGGTACATACTCTATACAATTTTCTTTTTTTTTAGGTATTTGTAATGCAAATTGGGGTTAAGTGGCTTGCCCAAGGCCACAAAGGTAGGTAATTATGAAGTGTCTGAGGCCTGATTTGAACTCAGGCACTCCTGACTCCAGGGCTGGTGTTCTACCCACTGAATCAAATAGCTGCCCCAATCTCAGTCTTTTTAATCCATAACTTTACTGTATTAGATTGTTTTTCTATTTATTTAGGTATATTCTTATATTACTTTAAGGTAAAGTACTTTAGTTATTTAAATAAGGTGGAATTATTTGATAGATTCATTCAAGGTACCCCCAATAAACTACTATAAGTAATTCAAGTCAGTTTGGTGATTTGAAATATGTAATACAGAATTTTTTCTTTTTATTATAATTTTTAGGGTAAAGAATGACCTTTTTTTCATTCACTCCCATTCTATTATGTATGAGTTATGGCTAGTTTTTGCCTTTCCAGGTCATATTTTCCTTTGATTTAACTGAGTGACAACTCAAGTTCTTTTATTTTTTTAATTTCTTCTAATATTTTTCATTTCAACATTGTGTTTTTTGGTGTTTATATTCATGTTGTTTTTTTTTAATTTTCATCCATTTGTACACGCATATTTCCAAGTTACAAAATTTCCCTCCATCCTTCATTCCCACCCCCCTTACCCTCAGTAGGGAACACTCAGATTATTATTTTAGATACATATTTTGTTAAACATATTTATAAATTAATAATTTTTGCCATGAAGAATTAGGATTAAGACAAAAAGATTCATAAGAGACAATTTTTATAAAGTGTTCATCAGATTTGGTAGGGGTGTTTTTTTTTTTTTTCTGTGTGTTTTGTTTTGTTTTGCTTTTCTTCCTCTGGTTGGGGATACTGTAGTCCATAATCTGTCAAATACTGTCATACTAGCTTTCTGGACTGCAGAGAGGAGTTGCTTCCATCAAAGTTGTTCATCTCATAATGTTGCTGATGTGTACATTGTTCTCTTGGTTCTACTCCGTTTGCTCAGCATCAGATCCCATAAGTCATTCCATGATGCTTTAGAGCCTGACCATTCATGGTTTCTTATAGGACAATAATATTCCATAGTATTCATGTACCATAATTTGTTTAGCCATTCCCCAATTGATGGGCATGCCCTCAATTTCCAATTCTTTGCCACTACAAAAAGAGCTGCTATAAATATTTTGGAACATGTAGGACTTTTTTTCATTTTTTACAATTTCTTCAGGATATATTACTAGAATTGGAATTGGTCAAAGGGGATGATCAGTTTTATTGCTCTCTGGGCATAGTTTCATATTGGTTTTCAGAAAGTTTGGATCCATTCACAACTCTATCAACAATGCATAAAGGTCCCAATCCTCCCATAAATTCTCTAATATTGATCATCTTCCTTTTTTTCTCATCTGGGATAATCTAATGGGTGGGAGATGATACCTCATTGTTATTTTAATCTGCATTTCTCTAATCAATAGTGATTTGGAGCATTTTTCATATAATTTTATATATATATATATAGCTTTAATTTCGTTATTTGAAAACTATCTGTTCATATCCTTTGACCATTTACCAATTGGTGAATGAATTATGACCATATAAATTTGATGCAATTTTCTAAATATTTTAGAAATGAGACCTTTATCAGAACTCCTAGTTGTAAAGATTGCTTCTCAGCTTTCTAATTTTGGCAGCATTGATTTAATTAATGCAAACCCTTTTTAATTTAATATAAGCAAATCAATCATTTTGCAGTTTGTAATGTGCTCGCTTTCTTCTTTCATCATAAATTTATCCCTTTTCCATAAATCAGATTAGATATAGTACTTTTTGGTCTATTAATTAATCTATGGTATTGCTTTTTATGTCTAAATCCTGTACCCATTTTGACCTTATTTTGGTATAGAGTATGAGATGTGGATCTATGCCTAGTTTTTGCCATACTATTTTCCCATTTTCCCCAACAATTTTTGTCAAATAGTGAGTTCTTATCCCAGAAGATGATTAATGTCTTTGGGTTAGTCAAATAGATTGCTGTAGTCATTTTCTGCATTTTCTTTTCAACCTCTCTTAATCTACTGATCCATTATTCTATTACGGCTGCTTTATGTATAGTTTTTGATCTGGTAGAGCTAGGCTACCTTCCTTTACATTTTTCCCCCATCATTTCCTTTGCTATTCTTGCCCTTTTGTTGCTTCAGATCTATTTTGTTACTAAATTTCTAGCTAGATAAAGTGTTTATTTGGTAGTTTGATTTATATGGCACTGAATAACTAATTTAATTTGGATAGAATTGTCATTTTTATTATGTTTAACTCCACCCAACCATGAGCATTTGACATTTTTCAAATTATTTAGATCTGATTTTATTTGAGTGAGGAGAGCTTTATAGTTTTGTTCATACAGTTTCTGGGTTTGTCTTGGGAAATAGATTCCCAAGTGTTTAATGTTTTATACAGCTATTTTTAAATACCCCCTCTTCAAGTATCTTTCAAATACACACAATCCTCTTCACAAACCAAAGTATCATCCAAAGCCATATCATATCATATCAAAGGCATATCATATGCCCCTTCCCCCAGACCTATTTTTCACACTCCCTCCCGCCCCACCCAGAGTACTTAACACCTTGTTAAGTGAAGCAAGGTCTATTGTGTCTCCAACTTTTCCCTTCCCCTCCCTACCCAGAGTAATTAATCCCTTGTTAAGTGAAGCACTGGATGCTGGTCTAATTAACTATAAGAATGTTGAAGATCTCAAAGCACTGGGCCCTGTTAAGGTCTCACTGAGAACTTTACAAATGATGCTAAGTAACAGAGACATTATCTCAGGTCCTTACAGCTTATGATGCCCTCATTAGACCATATGCTTAGCACTTTGTGATTAAAGTGAGTCAAAGGATGAGACATTTAAGTTAAAGTTAACACCCATTATTCTTTTTTTCAGGACTTTGTGTTTCAAACATAGTGATAGGATCTTGGACCTCTTCAATTGAGAGACAAGTCACAATTGTACCCAAATCCTTTAGGTTTGTTCTCTTCTCTTCTATTATATACTACCCTCTAATTTTCCTTAGAAAAGTAAAGTTCTACAGAATTAGAGTTGTTATATCTTCCCTTTTATATACCAACATTTGTTTAAATCAATTTTGTATTTTCAGTCCCCTTTTTCATTTACCTTTTTTTATGTAACTCTTCAGTAGTTTATTTGATGATTGAATTCTCTGTTCAGTTCTAGTCTTTGTAACAACAAGTTTTGGAATACTATTTATTCTGTCATTTTATTTTTAGGGTGCTTGCCACTTGACTAAGATTTTACAATATGTATTATAACCTGTTTATTCTTTTAAGTTTTGACAGGCAGCATTTAATTTCATTCTTTGCCTATTACTGCAAGACTTTTTTGTGGTAATAAGCCTTCAACTTTTTATGGTTAATCTGTTTCCCTTCTGTAGTTCTCCTTGCAATTATAGGATTGTACTAGTTTTATTTCTGAAATTTTAATTTTAGATTCTTAATCTTCATACTATTTTGCATTGTATTAATTTATGTTGACTCATTTCTTCAGTCCCTTTTCTAGAGATGATCGATAAACATTTCCCTCTTTGCTATTTCATTTGAACTTCTCTTGGCTTTGCATTTACTAAAATAATTCCACCCTTGTTCTCTATTAAGAATGAAATGGATCCAAGAAGTCCCATCTGAGCCCTTAACCTGGACTAGAACTGACTTATACTAACATCTTAATTCTTGTACTAGGTCTATCAGATTGGTTTTATTGTTCTAAAGGAGCTACCTGATTCCAAGATCCTAACATTCAACCTGGTTACTTCTTTTTTTTTTTTTTAGTGATATTTTATTTTCTCAAATACAGGTTATGAAAGTTTTTCAACATTTAGCCATATGAATTTTTTTATTTACAAAATTTCCTTTCACCCTCCCTTCTCACCCCCCTCCCCTCAGGCAGAACAGTCAGGTTAATAATGTACATACACATTTATGTTTAGCATGTTTACAGATTAGTCATTTTCAGTATGAGGAATTAGGATTAAGGGAAAATATATATGAGATATTTTTTTTAGGTTTTTCCAAGGCAAATGGGGTTAAGTGGCTTGCCCAAGGCCACACAGCTAGGTAATTATTAAGTGTCTGAGACTGGATTTGAACTCAGGCACTCCTGACTCCAGGACTGGTGCTCCATCCACTGTGCCACCTAGCCATCCCAACATGAAATATTTTAAAAGGATTTTTTGTTTTATTTGTTTTGTTTTATTTTGTTTTTCTTTCATTGGATGTGGATAGCATTGTCTGTAGCCAATCTAATAGCATTCACCTAGCTCACTGAACTGCTGAGAGTAATTGCCTCCATCAGAATAGATCATTTCACAATATCGTTGCTAATGTGTACATTGTTCTCTTCATTTTGCTCCCTTCACTCAGCATCATATCCTGTAATTCATTTCATGTTTCTCTAGAGTCTGACCAGTTATGGTTTCTTATAGAACAATAGTATTCTACAAAGTTCATGTAACATAACTTGTTCAACTATTCCCTAATTGATGAACATCCTATCAATTTCTACAACTTGATTATTTCTTTAGTAAGAATTGAGTAGACAATATTTGTCTCAAGTCTTCTCCCCCTGCCGTAATACTGGGTTAAAGTGTTGGTCTCAGCCTAGAACCTTCCTCCCCTCATCATTTTTTATGTGGTTGCCCAAACCACACCATTATAGATATAGTCTTTGTATTGGAGAACAACCAAGTATCATATTGTTTGTTTATCCTGATCCCTCTAGCTTTTCCTGGCTTGAAACAATCAGGGCTGACAGTCTCTTAATTGGGTAATGACGACAAGAATCTAGGTCTCTTCCAAGAATCATGGTTAATGGTAACAGCTAGATGGCACAATGGATAGGGTACTGTCCCTGGAGTGAGGAGGACCTGAGTTGAAATTCATCCTCTGACACTTAACATTTATTTAGTTGTGTGACCTTAGGCATGCCACTTAACCCTACTTCCTTTACAAAAAAAGAATCATTGCCCATGGTCATAGAAGCAGCAAGTAGTACAGCTGGTGTTCGAAATAGATCTTTTGTCACTAAATCCAGTGTTCTTACCACTGAACTGTATTGTCTCTTCTGGAGAGTTATTTAAGAAACTAATTATTTATATTCATAAAATGAAAAATAAATAAAACTTCTGAAACCTAGAATTACTTCTTCTCTGAACATCATGTACTGAGTAAAGCATATGAGATTCAATCTCCTCCAATTTAACACACAGTAAGTAAATGAATAATGTTCATTTTCTAATATGTTTCCAGTCCTTCATTTGAAAATTGCTTAGAATATGTCAAAATCTTTTGGGAAATATTTGATCATGCATAACATTAGGGGGCTATTCAGAACTCCATATTTCTATTTCCTGAATGGACTTCAACAGAATTGCTGAAGAGGGACAAAAAGAATCCAGATATATGAAACCTGGAATCAAATGTTAATTGGAACTTGCTTTCAAGTTTTCTGAAAAATCTTGGATGAACAGTGATGGGGAAATGCAACTGACAACTAGTCTTGCTGCCTGGATTCTTTGAGTAAGGTATTGTGTGAAATTCCTACCTCATTAAATCTGCTGTTTAGCTGTACCCCTTGTAGCAACCACAGATCAGCTCTGAGTCAGCCCTGCTGCTTAGGAAACCATTTAAGGCAAATAAGATGCCTAAACTATGAGGTGTAATATAAAACTTGGGCTAGCCACATTCTTGACTACTTAAGTAAATTTTTGCATTCTTTGCTGATCAAATTGAATTCTTGTTTTATTTTAAATCTTATTTTTATTTTAAAATGTTGCAGGCAGAATACTGCATCTCCCAAAGCTCAAGTAACAGAAAAAAAAAAGGCTTTTCGGAATAGCAGGAAACCTTCACTTTATTTCACTTCAATAGGATTAAAAGCAAGAAATTCCTTATTTCTCTAATTTAAAGTAGGCCAAATATAGGGAATGGAAACTGGTTGGTGATGTGACTTGAACTAAAGTCACAACAATATGCAGGCCATTAACCCAAAAGGAACATCCCTAAAAGATCTGATTTTATCTTCACCCTGATTAGGAAATTACAGAGATGATATATGTGTCATGGTGAGATGACAGGGAAATTTGTCCATGATGTCTCTCTGCAAAAAATCTCTGTTCTCATTTCAGTTAATTCAATAGTTGTTCTATAATAGCACTCTCTGTTCTCACTACCTCAGGAAAAGTCTCAACTCAATCAATACCCTAAATGGGAAATATTTTTTTATTGCTCATAACTGTACCCTTCAGTCATTCCATTTATATTGTGACCTAATTGGGCTTAACTTCCAAAAATTGGTTTTGCTACTAAAGGAATGAAATTTTCCAGAGACAACAAATGTGGTCAAAATAGAAGTGTTCTGCCAGATTTTTTTTTTTAAGTTTGGTTTTGTTTTACCATATTTGGAACATAAACATTTGATGACATCCATTTTCAGCAATATTTTATGTGTTTTCTTTAGGATTTTTGAAGGAAAAAAATGGTACATAAGCTAATCTAACTGAATGTCACACTGTGAAATGTACATCTTGAAGCTGTAGGATATATATATATATAATATAAGAGGGGATTAAAAGTTTGTTTGGAATGTTTACCAAATAGTAACTTCTCCTATAATGGCTTTGAAGTATAGTTTACGTTTGCATGTTTGAGATTACTTAGGAGTTTGAGAGATCTCACAAGGAAAATTGAGGAGTTATCATTTTATAATTATATTACCATTTTATATCAAATGTCAAATTGACGAAATGAGAACAAAATCAAGATTTCTTTCCTCCTCTAGGAATTGCATGAATAATTAAGATAATATGAAATGGAATAATATCAGAAGTTTCAAATACATAAAATCCAAGGGAAATGTCTGAAAAATCTAAAGAGGTAACAACTCACATGAGTCAAGCATTCATAAAAAAAGAATAACTCAAGGGTACTTCCAATAGTAGATTAATTTCAGATCTTATCTTATCTGTGATTCTATCCTCTTTAGAAGTTTTGTTACTAATTTATATAAATACTGATTTTTAAATTTTTTTCTTATTTTTATAGCAATTGATAATAATGTAAATTGTCATATACCTTATGAGGAATGAGCAAATATTATTTAAATGATTGTAATATGCATTTTAGAAGACTGATTTGGGACATCTTATACATAAGGAATCAGTGAAAGATGCATTTAAATTCAGGGGGTGATCAATTGCATTTGATTTTATAAGTTGAAGACATTTTAGTAAGAAAAACTGTCAATGAAGATTCACTATGAAATAAGTGGATATCATAATAAAGAGCTAGTTTCAAGGAAACAGCTTTGCCTTGGTAATGTTTTTTCTAATTTCATATATTTATTCATTTTGGAGACTTATTTTATGTGTGTGTGTATATATATATATATATATATGTACATATATATATATATATATATATATATATATATATATATATATGGGTTAGTGGTAGAATGTGAAGGATGATAAATGTGAAATTTTCAATTTTACATGATTTATTAAGTTCCTATTATATTCAAGACAATATAGGTACTCAACATAGAAAACAATGTCAATGGTTCTTATTCTTGGGGGAAATTTAATATGCATGTGAGGGGTAGAGTGAGAAAATTATGACTTCCAGAAGGAGAGTTGTTGGATTGGGCTGCTAGGAAGGGAATCATATTGTGAGATTAAAGAAAATGAATTTGAAATTGGAAAATCTGAACCAAGAGTACATTCTACACATTAAAAATAGCACTGTGAGATGATCATCCCTGATAGATATAGGTGCTCTCAGCAGTTCAGAGAGCTAGCACATCTCTATTAGAACAACTCTGGGCAATGCTATCCCCATCTAGAGGTAGGAAAACAAGAGAACAAGGCAAAACAAAATTAAAAAAGAAACCAAAAAAACCCCTTCAGAATCTGATGAACACTATGTTCACTTTTTAAAAATATCTCTTGTGAATTTCTTTCCCTTAGTCCTAGTTTTTCATGCTAAAAATGACTAAGCTGTAAACATGTATTACACAGGTGTGTATGTACAACACTGATGTGACTGTTCACTGCTGAGGGTGGGAAGGGAGGGTGGAACGAAATTTTTGCATCTTAATAATATGCATATGAATGCTGAAAACTTTCATAAATTGCATTTGGAAATATAAGATATCAATGGAAAAAGAAATTGGAAGATTTGAAATTAAATTGTAGCTTTCTTCTCTTTGAGAGGACTTTATCTCTTTGAACCTCAGTTTACTCATCTGTTAAATGAGTATAATGACATTTGCTTTTCTAACTTCAAAAGGTTATTTTGTGGATCAAATAAGATAAAGCAAATCAAAAACTTATATAAAAGTAGTTGGAATTCTTTCCATAGAATGATGTTTCTGTGTCTACAATTATCAATGTTGTCAGATCATAGAAAAGTTCGATAACTGGGGGAGGGGAATAAGAGGATAGAGATTACTCCATATTTTCTCTTCTCATTACAAGGAGTTAAAATAAATTCCAAAAGATTGTTGGGAAGATATAATTTAAGTTTGTTTTATGTACTTTCTCAGTTACACAGCTAAGATTTTAATTAAGGTGAGGTAAAGAAATGTCTAATTCTTAAATCAATGCCTATATGTTCGAGTTAGTCTTCCTTCAAAAAAAACTTCCTAGCTAATACAATCCTTCTAAATATACTGCTCAAGAGAATTGCCATTCCTTAATGTTACAAACATCTGTCAAGATGTTAAGAACTGTCGACATCAGGCAGAAATTTCATAAGATCTGTGAAGTAGTAAATATGATCAAGTAGAAATGGCTCTATTTCATATCAGAAATACTTAGGTGGAATATCATGTATATATATACTCATACACATATGTAAGAACACACTGTGGTCCTCTGTTCCCCAATCTTTAAAAACAGACCAAAGATCTTAAGTGGCTAAGAAAAAAGATCACACAAAAGCCACAGTGGCCACATTCTATAAACAAAGAGAACTAATAAAGGGTTTAACTGCTGCCTGGAGCTTCTCTTGTCATTCAGGAATTCTTTAATACCATATACTTAGCTTCTTGTTACAATTTAATTATGCGTAATTCTTTTGGAATAGGATCATTAAAGCTGTGCTTATAACAAGCCCAGCAACCATTTCAAGACATTCACCAAAGACATCCATGCAGTGATAGTTCAAGACACTCGTCTGCATCCAATTTGATAACCACAGAAGAGAAGGCAGAATGAAAACCTCTTACTTCTGAAAACAGCTTTTTGGCTTACCCTTTCCTGAACCAAGTTGGATATAAACACTGCATTAAAATATTTAAAATAATATCAATAGTTGAGTTTTAAGGCACGATGCCTAGCAATTATAAAATCTGAAAGGAAGCAGAAGATCTGAAAGTACCAACAGTTTTATACTTCATGATTTTCCTTCTGAAAAACTGTGGACTCACCTGGAAACATGCTATCAAATCACACTGCCAGCTTTTTTGTGACAGGAATTGAATTAAATGATATGGACTACAGTTGAAAATATTCTGTCTAAATTATTTTTATTATATTTATATTTTAGTCAATGATTTTCAGTGTTTTACCTTGGTTGGTCAGCAGAAAACTTGATTGAGGTCAATGTATTAAATTTGATAATTGCATAAGTCATTAAGTACTGTACTAAGGAAAAAATATTTCAAGGTGACAAAACAACAATGACAGCAATAATGATAACAGTTATGATAAATATACTTAATAACTAATAATAATGATAATAAAATTGGATGATTATATAGTTAGAAAAACCACAGTTTGAAATTTTGCTTTTGATAAATTGGGCAAATTAATCAATTTTGAATTTTAGTTGCTCATCTATAAAGAGAATATATTATAATAGATGAGTTCTGAAGTCCCATGCAGCTCAATTGTGTAATTCTATACTCACATTTCCTCCTATGCTATGTCATATATAAAAGAAACTTTAAAAATGATATGAAAAATCCAAGCTGTCCTTCTGGCAATGTTGAATGCTGACAATATCAAGCAACTGATGCTTGTAAAAGGTGAAAAGGTAGGGATTTTATCTAGATTTCACTGTGTCCACCTATCCAAGCACTGTTTACATTTCAAATGTCAATTCTGACAGGTGCTGAATGGTGATTGTTGACAGCTGAGGCTTAGTGGCAAAGTCAGAATCTATCTTTAGGTGTGAGTCTGTAGAAAATCTTAAAACAATTGACTTCAGAGATACATTCATTGATTAAAGCTGACTAGATTTCAATATTACATTTGTTATAATTCAGAAGTCCATTAAAATTTTCTTTTGAATTTACATTTTACAGACAAAATATATCATGTGAAAAGACAGTCATCACAGCTCTTAATTATTCAAAGTGAACTGTTGAAAGAAGGGGAGCAAAATATATATATATATATATATATATATATATATATATATATTAATATTTGGGACTCAAATGGAACCCTGAGGCAAATACCTATATCATTCAGTAAAATAAAAATCCTTAAGTCTACCACTTTAAATATTCAGATAATTGAACCAAAAGGGCATATTTGGGAATAGTTATTCTAATCTTGTTTACTGTTTCTTTTCTATGCTTCATTTTTTTCCTAAATGTACTTCTTTCTATTCCTAGGTCTGAACACCAATCTTTCCACTCACTTGTAAAATAATTGATTATTCCTCCCCCCTTTGAGATATTTGGCATGTATGTCATCCATTTTAAATACTTCTTTGGAGACATTTTTTGCTGTCAAGTTGGCAGAAAAGGTTAGTAGAAAGAGCACTGATTTGGGGGGGGATAAAGGATTTAGATTCAATTTGTAGCTTTTCTTTCATTTACTATCTTTGAGAGTCAGGGGAAATCAATAAATTTAAGTTTGTTCATGAGTAAGATAATGATATATGGCCAGAAAATACGAACATTGGACCTTATGATTCTGTGTCTTCTAGTATTATCTGATACCACATGAGGATGCAATATTATTCAAAAGCTTCATCAATATTTAATTGAGATTAGAAAATTGACTTCTCTTAAAAGTTTGGAAGATAGAAGAACATTGCACAGACATGGAAAGAAACAAGGGTCATGGAAAATATGAAATTAAGGAATATGTATTATATGTTTTATAGATAATTTCTAAATATAATGATTTACATTGAGAAGAGAATCTGAGATTTGAAAGAGACTTCAAAAGCTCATAATCTACACAAAATGGTTCTTCCATGCTATTGTGGTTTCTCTTGATGCTGACTACCACAAGCATAAGAAGGTCAAATATGGAAGAACGTTAAGACTTCGGAAATAATGGTGAGAGAGTGGTTGAACTCTAGTGAAGTCAACATAAAAACATGTTAAAACACATCGATGTCGAATAATCAGTTAACAACTCCAGATCATTTATCAATTAGTTTTTATGAAATGATATTTAGAAAGAATGTATAGTAAGTATGGATTATAAAAATACCACCATTCTTCCTCCCCACCCCCACACCAAAAATATCTTGGTATCACAGATTTCAGACTAGGATTTGGCATTATTTAGCTATATACAAATATGTAAATATAAATAAATATTAAAAATAGAGAAAAAACCCTTACTCAATTGATAAGGAGTACATTAATTTAAATACTCAGTGTTCAGAAGAAAAATTTGAAACTATTCAACAAGATATGGAATAATTGCAAAATAATAAGAGTAAGAGTAATTCAAAATAAAATAACCTTAGTATTTTAGAATCTTAGGATTTTACAACAAACTCAGCACATTTCCAAAGATGACAGATGTTAGGGATGGACAATGTTTGAGGACATTTGCAAATATAACATCACATATCTTATTAGTAGAGTAGTGAATTAACCCAATAATTAAAGAAAATAATTTTCAAGTCTGCAACCAAAGTGACCAAAATAACTATACCCATTCACCCCTAAATTCTACTATTAGTCATATACTTCATGGAGGTCATTGACAAAAGGAAAGTTTCTATAAACAACAAAATATGAATGGTTAAAAAATTGAGTTGAGAATGCAATGAATTATTACCATATTGTATAAAACAGAAAAAAAATGTTGAAAACAAAAACAAATGAAAGACTTAAATCAACTAATTCAAAGTGAGAAAGCAATACACCTGCTAAATGTATCAATGCAAAGCATCAATAATTCCAAAATAACAAATGGCAAATGGTATGAAATTTAAAAGAATAGACTTGATTTAAAAAATCCAACATGAGGAGACAGCTCTATCTACTCCTTTTGCAGTTATGGAATAATGAATGAAAGGAAAATGATATATGTATTATGAGATGTGGGAAAACTGGGACACTAATGACTTGTTGATGCATTTGTAAAGCAAATCCATCCATTCTTGAGATTTCTTTGGAACCATGGTACAGTGGATGGAGCACTAGCTTTGGAGTCAGGAGGAGAGGATTTCAAATGTGACTTTGGACACTTAATTCTTATTAGCTGTGTGATCTTGGGCAAGTCACTGAACCCTTATTGCCTTGCATCCAGTCATCCTGATTCATATCAGGCCACTGGATCAAGATGGTTCTGGAGGAGAAAGTGAAACTGGTGACTTAGCACAGCACCCCCTAACTCAAATCCATTTATAATTAAAACTGTGTATATTCTTTGATCCATCAATACTATTACTAAGCCTGTAATACAAATAGATCTTTAAAAAGGAAAAAAGAATAGATATATACAAAAAGCTTTATAGTAGTATTTTTTGTAGGGACAAAAACTGGAACTTGAGGGCATTCCCATTAATTGAGAAATAGCTGAACAAATACACATCCAGAGAAAGAACTATTGAGTGTGAATTCAATTGAAGTGTTATTATTTTCACATTTTTATTTTTTTTCTCAAGGATTTATCCTTTTATTCTGATTTTTCTATCATTCTATGACTAATATGGAAGTATATTTAATATAATTGCACAAGGATAATCTATATCAGATTGCTTATTGTCTTAGGAAGGAGGAAAGTAGGGAAACTGAGAAAATTTTATAAAAATGAATGTTATAAACTATCTCTACATGAAATTGAAAAAAAAAAGCCTAAAAAAGAATGACTTATAAGACTGAATATTAGCAACAATGTATATTGTTTGGGTAAGGTTAAATAATAGCTTTTATTCTATTCATTCTCCTTTCCATTATTTTCTTCTTTGGTCTAATTTCCTTTGATATTGCATCATTTTATTTCCTAATTATTTTTGTAGATACTCATATTCCTGATAGACAGAACTTTCTTTTCTATGAGGCCTTATTGGTGTTACTTACTTTAATGGGTTTTATGTCTTGTGCTTCTCTGAATCTGGAGGTTTTTGCATTCTCTTTTATTTATTCATTTAAGGCTCAATTTCTGAGTTGAGGCTTTATATTTGGGCAATATCCATATCCCTGCTCATTACTAATATATGATGAAATTCGTTCCAATACTTGGAAGGAATTCCTCTAGTTTAACTCTACTACTTGATGCTTCTTTTTATGTTTTTAACCTTTGCACTATTGCCTTCTCCTTGCACAGTCTTGAAACTGAGTTGACTTCATTGCTTTCTGTGACCATGGAATATTCCATCCATATTTTAATGGTTGTGGTTTTAGCAGGTTTCCTGTATGATCATAGGTGTCATCACAACATTTTCTCTTACTTAGACATGTGCTTCTCGAATTCTGATTCACAGCATGCTAATTTTACCTTTTATCTTGCAATGATTAAACCTAGTCTACATAATTTTTGGAGTTAGATATTGGTTGTCTGGAGATTGAAGCAATAATGACTTCATGGATCTTCATCTAGTCCTTTTTCCAATGGTAGCAGTAATTGTTTAGGTAAGGAGTGAAGAAAGTCATTGAATTTTTGTTTTTTTGTATGTTTCCATTATCACTGTTCATTCTGGTACATTTTGAAAATCATCACTGTAGTGTAACTGTGATTCTTTTCATCCAAAAAAGCCTCATAATCTTTGTCCCCTTAAAATTTATATTAACAACTATTAAACATATATTCAAATCTATTACAGATTTTTAGTTTCCTCTTTTTATTTGATATTGCTTTTACCAAGAAGACAGTAGTAAAAGAAGTGGATGCATGATATTCCCAATCTATACCTGATACAATTTAATTCCAATTTATATATATATCTTTTCTTTTTCTTCTAGGCTCAATCAAAGATAATTATTATTTCTTTCATTTTATGTCCCTTTCATGTTCTAACCTAAAATTTGGAGTATATATTACACATAAATATTTAATGCCTCTACCTTATGTTCCCACATGTTCTCTGCTTTCTGTCTCCCAAATTCATCCTATTTTGATATTAATTTAAACATTATATATCACAAATTTTTTATGTGCATGTGTGCATGATTTCTTCTCCTTTGTTCCCTGAAGAGGGATATAAAGTCACATAACATGCACTTCCTCAAGTTCCAGGTCAATATACCCTATGAAACCAAGTTATGTGAGATTAATGAAGTTCACTACCTTTCTTCCCTAGTGTATTCATTAGTCCCTTATTTTCTAACTTTAATTTTATCAAATAATATTAAAATAATTTTTATATGCTACTATTTCAACTTTATTATGATATTATGGCTCTGAAGAGGCATTTATTTCTCCTATTGATATGTAAAGACTTTTAAATATGCCCTGTTGAGAGCAGCAGGATACATCAGGATTGACCAAATCACAATGGTGTTAATGTATACATTGTTATCTTGTTCTGCGCTTTTTGCTCAGCATCAGATCTTGTAATTCATTCCATGTTTTCCTAGACCTCAACCATTTATGTTTTGTTATAGAACAATAGTTTTCATGTAACATAACTTGTTTAACCATTCCCCAATTGATGGACATTCCCTTAATTTCCAGTTCTTTGACATGCAAAAAAGAGGTGCTATGAATATTTTGGAACATGTGGGACTTTTCTCATTTATTATGACTTCATCTTTACATAGGCATAGAATTGGAATTACTGGGTTAAAGGGAATGAACATTTTTTATTCCTCTTTGGGCATAGTTCCACATTACTCTCCAGAATGATTGAATCCATTGACAACTCCACAAGGAAAGTCTCAATGTCCCAATCCTCCCACAAATTCTCCAACAGTAATCAATTTCCCTTTTTTTCTCATCTTGGCCAAATTGCTAGGTGTGAGGTGATACCTCATAGTTATTTTAATTTGCATTTCTCTAATCAATAATAATTTGGAGCCTTTTTTGATATATAGCCTTAATTTCTTCATTGGAGAATCATCTATTTATATCCTTTGACCTTTTATCAATTGGGGAATGACTTGTAACCTTAAAAATTTGATGTAATTCTTTATTTATTTTGTAAATTAAACCTTTATCAGAACTTCTAGTTGTGAAGATTGTTCCCAGATTTCTGCTTTCCTTCTAATTTTGACAGCATGGATTTTATTAGTGCAAAAAAATTTTAAATTTAATATAATCACATTTTGCAGTTTATAATGTATTCTAATTCTTCTTTGGTCATAAATGTATCTCCTTTCCATATAACAAATAGAATATTTCTCAGTCTATTTATT